>NC_088402.1:40537163-40692163 GCF_034236695.1 Oncorhynchus nerka
TCCTCTTTCCTTTAAGCTTAAGAATGTGAGTCATCAAGTCATCACCTAAACTATATCCTCTTCCAAGCATGTCTAAGACAGTGGTGTGTATTCATGGATGCCAAAGGAAGCCAGACTTCCTCAAATATTTTAACAATAAAAAAACACAAAATATACAAATATACAATATACAATTATATTGATGTATTCATCATTTTCTGTCAAATCGCAAGTGGCTGAATCTCACCGGAGAAATCATCAGAGCAAGGGCAAGGGCGCCCCTCTGTCTCAGTATGTGAAGCCCATGTATCTGATGTTGTCTGGAACAAAAGAGTATGACATGTTGCCAGAGTAGTATTTGATTGATTCCTTAAATTAAAAAATATATATATTTCACCTTTATTTAACCAGGTAGGCCAGTTGAGAACAAGTTCTCATTTACAACTGCGACCTGGGCAAGATAGAGCAAAGCAGTGCGACACAAACAACACAGAGTTACACATGGGATAAACAAAAGTACAGTCAATAACACAATAGAAAAAGTCTATATTCAGTGTGTGCAAATGAGGTAAGGGAGGTAAGGCAATAAATAGGCCATAGTGGCGAAATAATGACAATTTAGCAATTAAACACTGGAGTGATAGATGTGCAGAAGATGAATGTGCAAGTAGAGATACTGGGGTGCAAAGGAGCAAAAAAACAATAAAGAAATAATAAAAAATAACAGTATGGGGATGAGGCAGTTGGATGGGCTATTTACAGATGGGCTATGTACAGGTGCAGTGATCTGTGAGCTGCTTTGACAGCTGGTGCATAAAGTTAGTGAGGGAGATATGAGTCTCCAGCTTCAGTGATTTTTGAAATGTGTTCCATTCATTGGCAGCAGAGGGAAAGGCAGCTAAACGAGGAATTGGCTTTGGGAGTGACCAGTGATATTCCTGCTGGAACGCGTGCTGGGTGCTGCTATGGTGACCAGTGAGCTGAGATAAGGAGGGACTTTACCTAGCACAGACAGGGTAGCCTAGTGGTTAGAGTGTTGGACTAGTAACCGAAAGGTTGCAAGTTCAAACCCCTGGAGCTGACAAGGTACAAATCTGTCGTTCTGCTCTTGAACAGGCAATTAACCCACTGTCCCTAGGCAATCATTGAAAATAAGAATTTGTTCTTAACTGACTTGCCTAGTTAAATAAAGATAAAATAGATGACCTGGAGCCAGTGGGTTTGGTGATGAATATGAAGTGAGTGCCAGCCAATGAGAGCATACAGGTCGCAGTGGTGGGTACGAAATGGGGCTTTGGTGACAAAACGGATGGCACTGTTATAGACTGTATCCAATTTGCTGAGTAGAGTGTTGGAGGCTATTTTATAAATGACATCGCCGAAGTCAAGGATCGGCAGGGTAGTCAGTTTTACGAGGGTATGTTTGGCAGCATGAGTGAAGGATGCTTTGTTTGCGAAATAGGAAGTCGATTCTAGATTTAATTTTGCATTGGAGATGCTTAATGTGAGTCTGGAAGTCTAACCAGTCTAACCAGACAGCCTAACAGTCTAACCAGACACCTAGGTATTTGTAGTTGTCCACATATTCTAAGTCAGAACCCTCCAGAGTGATGCTGGACGGGCGGGCAGGTGCGGGCAGCGATCAGTTGAAGAGCATGCATTTAGTTTTACTTGCATTTAAGAGCACGGAAGGCCACAGAAGGAGTGTTATATGTATTACATATGACATTGATGCTCGTATGGAGGTTAGTTAACACAGTGTCCAAAGAAGGGCCAGAAGTATACAGAATGGCGTCATCTGCGTAGAGGTAGATCAGAGAATCACCAGCAGCAAGAGCGACATCATTGATGTATACAGAGAAGAGAGTCGGCCCGAGAATTGAACCCTGTGGCACCCCCATAGAGACTGCCAGAGGTCCGGACAACAGGCCCTCCTATTTGACACACTGAACTCTATCAGAGAAGTGGTTGGTGAACCAGGCGAGGCAATCATTTGAGAAACCAAGGCTGTTGAATCTGCCGATAAGTCTGCGTGTTCCCATGGTGTTTATACTTGCATACTACTGTTTCTACAGATGAACGTGGTACCTTCAGGCATTTGGAAATTGCTCCCAAGGATGAACCAGACTTGTGGAGGTCTATAATTTTTTCTCTGAGGTCTTGGCTGATTTCTTTTGATTTCCCCACGATGTCAAGCAAAGAGGCACTGAGTTTGAAGGTAGGCCTTGAAATACATCCACAGATACACCTCCAATTGACTCAAATGATGTCAATTGGCCTATCAGAAGCTTCTAAAGCCATGACATAATTTTCTGGAATTTTCCAAGCTGTTTAAAGGCACAGTCAACTTAGTGTATGTAAACTTCTGACCCACCGGAAATGTGATACAGTGAATTGTAAGTGAAATAATCTGTCTGTAAACAATTGTTGGAAAAATTACTTGTGTCATGCGCAAAGTAGATGTCTTAATAACCAACTTGCCAAAACTATAGTTTGTTTATCAAGAAATTTGTGGAGAGGTTGAAAAACGAGTTTTAACGACTCCAACCGAAGTGTATGTAAACTTCCAACTTCAACTGTATATCTATTACATCCATAAACAGTCATCTTATTAATCATAACCTCTTATCATATCATAATTCTGGATAGTTGAGCTCCCAAGTGGCGCAGTGGTCTAAGGCACTGCATCTCAGTGCAAGAGGCATCACCTTGTTCAAATCCACCTTGTTCAAATCTGGCTGTGATTGGGAGGATCATATGGTAGCACCTGTTTGCCCTTGGAAGGCTGTCATTGTAAATAGGAATTTGGTCTTAAATGACTTGCTTAGTTAAATAAAAAGTTGTAACTTACTTGGATCTGCAAAAACCCCAGCCGTATTCATGATTCAGTACTACACAAATTTGGTTTAATTATTTATTTACTAGCTAACTAAATAATCACAAGATAACATACACACTTAATACATGAGACAAAGGTCCTTAGCGGTCTTTTAAAATATGGTGGCTTTCTACACCACGACATGGAAAAGGAGCGAGAGAATTTAAAAAAATCATCGATACATTTCAGAACTATTCTTACATTAATCATATGGTTAATCACACGAACCGCCGCCCATTTGGAATAAGAAATCATGAATATATTTATGTATGGGTGCCTTTGTTTGTTGTGTAGTCCTGAACAGAACTACAGAGTTCACTCTGTTCCATTCACTCCTGAAGCTGCTTATTTGTAGATAAGCCAGCCAGCCGTGTCGATGGTTCCAGTGGGATGATGAGAGTATCATACTATGGTGTTTTGAAAAGAGTAGTAGGATAGTTTGAAGAGTTTGAGATATTTGATTCAGGACAGCTAATCAGCTGTAACAGTGATTGTCTGAGAGATTAGGTCCTCGCCTACACCTTGTGTTGATTATTAAAGGGTTCGGGATTTAGACCACTTTACACGCACAGCTGCAACCTGGCAATGTTCTGGTCTGAAATGTTCATTATTAGCCAGTCCTTTTAAACACTCTGATCCTCACAGGACAGTCATGACACGGTCAATGATGTTTACTCTCGGGTACGGCCGGATATTGGGAGGTCGTTATTTGCAGATGATGGGGCCTTATGGAAGAGGGGAAGAAATGTGCCATACATAGTCAGGATGGTACAGGAAGCAATTGATGAGGTAGAGCAGTGGGCATTAATGTGGGGATTCAGGTTCTCTGTAGAGAAAACTCAGACAGTGTTCTTTACTAGGAGGAAGGTGAGTGATGAGGTATGCTTGAGGATATATGGGAGAAACTTGGAGAGGGTAGGGGCCTTCAGGTTCCTTGAGGTATACTTTGACACTAGACTGACCTGAGCAGAACACATTGAGAGAGGGGTGGGAAAGAGTAAGAAGGTGCTAAATGTGTTGTGCTGTCTGACCGGGAAGGAGTGGGGGGGCTGGGCGTTCCTCATTGAGGACCATGTATCTTGCATTTATCCAATTTGTAATAGACTATGGCAGCATAGTGAATGGTTCGGCAGCCCGGGCCTGTCATACAGGGGCAATAATATGTAGTGGGCCGTTTCGGAACTCCCCAGTGGCTGCACTACAGGTAGAGATGGGGGATAGGCCATTGCAGATACGGAGACAGCAGCTGGCAATGAATTAATGGGTTAACCTACAGGGAAATGTGGTGTCTCATCCTGCGAAAGGGATTTTTCAGGCAAGCTGGGAACATGAGTGAAGACAGAACACAAGATTTGGGTGGTTGGGTAATACCCAGGCTAAGGAGATGGGACTGTATGGAAGGGAGTTTAGTCCAAAGGTAGCTATCCCTGTGAATCCACCATGGCTACTCGCACCTCCAGTAGTTGATCTAGAAGTGTTGGAGAGACTACAGAAACGTATTACAGACCATATGGATGTGTATACGGCGGAGCTGATGGCAATACTGTTGGCTTGCAGTTGGTGGAGAAAGTCAAGCCAGACATAGTAGTTATTTGCTCTGATTCATGTGCGGTGTTGATGGGTATCCAGTCCTTTAGCTCACGTAGCAGAGAAGACATGCTTTATGAGGTACTACAAACCCATGGCAGGAGTAAACAAATGGGTATACAGATAAGATTGACTTGTGTCCCAGCCTATGTGGGGGTGAAGGGGAACAGGGCAGTTGATGTACTGGCTAAACAAGCAATTAGTAGTGGAGATGTTGATGTTATAGTTTTAATGCGCAAAGCAGAGGCAAAAAGACTGATTTGGACAGTGATGGTGCAGAGATGACAAAAGCAGTGGAATAGAGATACTACAATGTAATGTAAATGTAATACTACGTGAAGGCATTTCTTTCAAGTGCAGAGGGAATTCTGGGAGGGGAGATTGGCAGGAAAGGACAGAAGAAAGGAGGCTATTTTTACAGGATTAAGAGTGTGACACGGCGGGTTGAATAATACCTTAAATGTATTCGGAAAGCATCCAACAGGAAAGTGTGATTATTGCCAGGAAACAGAGACCGTGGAGCATGTATTGATACAGTGTGGGCTTTATCAGAGGGAAAGAGAGAGGCTGAGATCTAGTATGAGGGAGAAGGGGATACAGGAAATGAGTTTAAAGAGGTTATTGACAAGAACGTCATTAGATATAGTCTTAAATAGTTTGTTATATTTTTTAAGAGCAACGGGGGTGGCAGGTAGGATTTCGTTTCTCCGTCTCTGATCCGCACCCCAGTACAGTAGGTGGCGGTAATGCACCATAACGTTGGATGCCAACCAGCGATAAACCTCACCGAAGAAGAAGAAGAAGAAGAAGAAGGGCGAAGCAACGCAAAGGTATTTTTTTTCCTAAATTAACATTTGGTTTATTAGATTGAAGAGCACAAATATCGGTTTGTACAACTAATAGCCAAATAAACACTTGGGTAATGTTCGTCTTGGTTTAGCTATTCAGTTCTGCAATGTCAGCTAAGTAGCTAGCTAGCTAACTGATAACTTAACGTTAGCCATCGTTGTTAGAACTGGCTAACCATTTTGTATTTTGTTTCAGTTCGCGCCGCAGACGTGTTGGTCTTAGCAATTATCATTAAACCACGCCAACTGTTACCAATTAATTGGCTAGCTTACTAGATATATATTGGCTTTGATTGCTAGCTAGCTAGCTCTCTTTGCCAACTAAACTAAAGTTGTCTAACTAGCTACGATGCAAGAGCGAAGTATCAAGACGGGGTAAAGTCATTAGTGCACACCGTAGCAAACAGTTACAAAACGTTTCGCAACGAAAACGAGTTTCTATTGGACACAGGTCAGTTCTTCCTATTGAATACACCCCAGCTAGACACTGCACTGGAATGGCCTGTTGTGGTTCTTGTTTTATGCTCATCACATTCTTACCAGAACAGACGATAATAAACCTAGTTTAAAACCTTTTATGAAGTTGGTTTGGTGGCATAAACTGGGAATTTTATGTTTTTGATTGATTATGATTCTGTTTCATATGTGCAAAGTCGTTAAAACGATGTCCACTTTAACAACATTTTAGCCATTAAATAGTATAGCATGCCTACATCTTATATCAATCAATCAAATGTATTTATAAAGCCCTTCTTACATCAGCTGATGTCACAAAGTGCTGTACAGAAACCCAGCCTAAAACCCCAAACAGCAAGTAATGCAGATGTAGAAGCACGGTGGTTAGGAAAAACTCCCTAGAAAGGCCAGAACCTAGGAAGGAACCTAGAGTGGAACCAGGGTATGAGGGGTGGCCAGTCCTCTTCTGGCTGTGCCGGGTGGAGATTATAACAGAACATGGCCAAGATGTTAAAATGTTCATAGATGACCAGCATGGTCAAATAATAATAATCACAGTAGTTGTCGAGGGTGCAGCAAGTCAGCACCTCAGGAGTAAATGTCAGTTGGCTTTTCATAGCCGATCATTCAGAGTATCTCTACCGCTCCTGCTGTCTCTAGAGAGTTGAAAACAGCAGGTCTGGGACAAGGTAGCACATCCGGTGAACAGGTCAGGGCTCCATAGCCGCAGGCAGAACAGTTGAAACTGGAGCAGTAGGTGGACTGGGGACAATAAGGAGTCATCAGGCCAGGTAGTCCTGAGGCATGGTCCCAGGGCTCAGTTCGTCCGAGAGAGAGAAAAGCATACTTAAATTCACACAGGACACCGGATAAGACAGGCGAAATACTCCAGATATAACAGACTGACCCTAGCCCTCCGACACACAAACTATTGCAGCATAAATACTGGAGGCTGAGACAGAATGGGTCAGGAGAGCTATACATCTTATAGCTAGGCTGTTGCATAAACTATTGTTTACCAAATACTAGCTAGCTATATAATATTACAGAATCTCTTGTTTAGTTGTCAGCTGGCTAGTCTCTTGTGTAGCTAAATTCACTTGTACATTCTCTAAATAGATGGCTAGACCTCTGACGAAGACTGAGATACTAGTATCAACAGATAAATGCACATGGGTAGCATTTTTCTATGTCTGTTTCTCTCAGGTAGGCCATGGCTCGCGGTCAACAGAAGATTCAATCCCAGCAAAAGAACGCCAAGGCTGCAGCTGCTAAGAAGAAGGGAGCGGCAGCAGACCAGAAGACTGCAGCCAAGGCAGCACTGGTCCACACCTGTCCCGTCTGTCGGGTTAGTGGTTGGTACTGTATGTGCCTTTAGAAGGCAGGCCAAACTCGTTTTGGTGATTCCTGCTATATCATCAAAATAAACTTCAGCATGTTTTTGTAATCATTCAGCAGTTTTTACCTGATTAAGTACATAACCATTAGAAATTGATGTTGAGAGTTCAATAAAATAGTCCTGAACCTTAGGTTGAAAATGATGGTGGGGCTGCTTTCTGTTGACAATGTGTCCAAATCAATAACGAATATGCAGAAACCGTTTGTTATATTGAAGACCTAAACATAAAATGTACTATTTGCACATACATGTGCAACAATAATAATCATAGTACTTTTGTATTAATGGCACACACACCAAAAACCCTGTTTTGCGCTCTTGAAACCCACAATAAAAAGAATAACATGGAAACTGGAGGTTTCTTACATCACTGGTTAGAGAACAACTTGCAGAAGACCGTCAGATTTGTGACCAAGACAGGAAGACAAATGCAACACTTTTTGTTCATCACTTCCATCAATGTCACGCTGAAATCAATAGAATGGGGGTTAAATGTTGGTGGTGTAGTGCTGTTTGAAGTAACACTATTCACACTTGGAATAACCTATACACGGTTGGTTAGATGAACTTGTAGAGGAATTACATTTTTATCTTGGAATGTCAGTAGTTGATTTCGGTAGGAAACAGAACACTTTTTTTGTTAGCTATCTTTAACTTAAACGAAATCACGACGAAATATCAACAGTGACACTATTTAAGTGACATTTTGACTGTCAAATCCATGTATTGGTGTGTGGCCATAGACTTTTATAGAGAGAACGTGTTTAATTTTCTTTGCCATTTCATTATGTGGCATTTCTAAGTCCTGCATAACCCAGTGCGTGTGACAAAACCATTGGTACAAAACCACAGATATTGATTTGTTTTAAGCAGTCAATCATATGTCATCTTGAAATACTAGCATCAACAATCTGAGGTAAAATGGAGGTGTAATTCCACAACATTTTCTGGGGTGAAAATTAAGGTTTGTGTAGGTTATCAACACAAACTGTCCACATTAGGGAAATTTGCAGAATATACAATTTACTATGGCAAAATATTTCAACATGTCTATTTAAGATGATAGTATACACTATATATACAAAAGTATGTGGACACCCCGTCAAATGAGTGGATTTGGCTATTTCAGCCACACCCGTTGCTGACAGGTGTATAAAATCGAGCACAGAGCCATGTAATCTCCATAGACAGACATTGGCCTTACTGAAGAGCTCAGTGACTTTCAACATGGCACCACCTTTTCAACAAGTCAGTCAAATTTCTGCCCTGCTATAGCTGCCCCGGTCAACTATAAGTGCTGTTATTGTGAATTGGAAACGTCTAGGAGCAACAATGGCTCAGCCTTTAAGTGGTAGGCCACACAAGCTCACAGAACGGGAGTCCACGCAGCAAGCCTTCTCAAAAGAGTGGAGGCTATTATAGCAGCAAAGGGGGAGCCAACGCCATATGCCCATAATTCTGGAATGAGATGTTCAACGAGCAGCTGTCCACATACTTTTGGTCATGTAGTTTGTTGCCCACTGGCAAACTATTGCAACAATGACATCTCTTTCTCACTCATTTAACCATTTAGAGAGTAAAATAATGCTCTCAACCACAATTTAACCAGGTGCTCTAGACTAGAGCCTCCATCGTCTGTACAGCAGCCTGAACGTTTGACATCCCTACCTTTTAGGTTTCCGTGTCTAGTCCATTGTACTGGCCTGTGTGATGTGTAGTACTTTGATGCATTGTATTGCTTTGTTTATCACCTGAATATTCGGTCTCAGCCAACAATTGTTGATATCCTCCATCCCTTACCTGACCCTTACAGACGCAGATGCCGGACCCGAAGACGTTCAAGCAGCACTTTGAGAGCAAGCATCCCAAATCCCCAATGCCCCCAGAGCTGGATGATGTTGAGGCTTAAAAGACCAACACACACAATGGACCTACAGCTGGGTTAAGATGCTCTCATCATTCAGACTCAGTTTACATGTTAGAAGCGAACTCTTTCCCTCTGCTAAAGTTGTATTTTGTATGACTCAATATGTGGATATGTTGTCACTCATTGCCTTTCATGTTGTGATTCACAGACACACGATGACCACGATTAGAGCGCTGCAACTGGAACTTAATGGCGTCAAGAGACAAAATACTGAGACCCCTGGACATGGGTGGGGGATATTTGTGACAATGTCCTAAAAAGGGGGGCAGAAGCACACCAGCACCCCATCTTATATGTCCAACCACCCCTGAACTTCAGCCTCTTTTGAAGCACCCATCTTAATTATATGAGCCGACTCTACCTACATCCCTTTTCCCCATGCTGCTTCCTTCATTAATAACTGATTCAGTAACATCTAGACTGTTACACGTCTAAAAGTATCAGGGTGTTACTGTTTTTGCAACTTTTTCTCATTTGTGTACCGCAGTCTTACTTTAACCCACAACTCTTTTCTATACCTCCTCCCATACACTCTTGTGCAAATCATTTCTGCTTTCTTTGAGAATGGTGTCATAGTGGAAAGGATTTGTTATTTGCCCAAGACTGAGTCTTGTTCTGCCTGTAAAAGGCCCTGGTTGAAACAGTGCCAAAATCACTGTGGATAGTCACCTGGTCCACGTTGTAACAGTTGTATTTTGCATTTGACCATTTCCAAGAAATGTAGCAATATATATGAAATCATTCCTCTGCCTATTTGATCCATTCTGAAGGAAAGCAGTGAATATGTTTTGTGTGTGAGAGTATATGTATGCCTTGTAATTCTAGCAGAAAATGTGTTACTTCCAAATGCAAGTTAAACGCCATTCCTTCTATACTGATACCAGACAAATGCATACTTACAAGTATTTTCAAATGTATTTCCAATATACTGCAATGCTATGTAGCTGAACAGGGGTTGGAGTTTCTGGAGGTCTGTGTTCACTGGCATTTCCTCTCACTTCTGCATCAAATCAACCTCTACAATATATATTCTACTTATTTTATTACAAATATAGCAGTACACAGTTCTCCATAAATATATTGACAATGACACATTCCTGTGTATTGGATCCTCTGTACATAGAAAATCTGCAAACAAATAGGAATGACATTTGCCATTGCTACTAACTTGTACTTGTTCAAAGTATAATTAAAGAAATGTAAAAAAAAATGTGTAGTAATTTGTCACGCACTTATGGTCCATATATTTAGCGTTTTAATTGAACCATGTGTAGTACATCTAAAAGAGACAATGAGAAATTATTGGTTCAACAAGACAACAGTCATCAAAAGGGTAGAAATTTAGCATTGTACTTGTGTCACGGTACTTTATAGCTTTGATTGGATTCATATAATATATGACAAAGGGTGATGTAATTATCTGAATTACTGTAGATTTGAATAGTTTAAGAGTGAAGTATGGTTATAAGTTGAATGTGAAGATCCGTCGTTATGAAAGAGGTAATTGGTGTTATTCATATACCATTCTCAAAGTCAATATACTGAACAAAATTGTAAACACCACATATAAAGTGTTGGTCCCATGTTTCATGAACTGAAATAAAAGATCCCAGAAATGTTCCATATGCACAAAAAGTTTTTCTCAAATTTTCATGAATTTACATAAATTTACATCCATGTTAGTGAGCATTTCTTCTTTGCCAAAATAATCCATCCACCTGACAGGTGGGGCATTTCAATAAACTGATTAAACAGCATGCTCATTAGACAAGTGCACCTTGTGCTGGGGACAATAACAGGCCACCTTATAATGTGCAGTTTTTCCACACAACATACTCACAGTTTTTCCTCAAATTTTGATGGAGCATGCTGACTGGTGGAATGTCCACCAGAGCTGTTGCTGGAGTAGTAATTTCTCTACCAATGTCGTTGTAGATAATTTGGTAGTATGTCCAAGCGCAGACCAATTTTAACCATGATAGATGCTCACCTTTGATGGCCACTGGCACACTGAAGAACTGTGCTCTTCACGGATGAATCCTGCATCGCGTGGGCAAGCAGTTTGCTGATGTCAACATTGTGAACAGAGTGCCCCATGGTGGGGTTATGGTATGGGGAAATAAACTATGGACAACGAACACAATTGCATTTTATCGATGGCAATTTGAATGGAATGCACAGAGAAACCGTGACGAGATCCTGAGGCACATTGTATCATTCATCCGTCGCCAACAACTCATATTTCAGGATGATAATGCGCGGTCCCATGTTGCAAGGATCTGTACACAATTCCCGGAAGCTGAAAATATCAACATTCTTCCATGTCCTGCATACTCACAAGCATGTTTGGCATGCTCTGGATCAACGTGCAGGACAGCATGTTCCAGTTCCTGACAAAATCCAGCAACTTAAAAAAAATATCGAAAAGGAGTGGGACAACATTCCACAGGCGTCAATCAACAGCCTGATCAACTCTATGCTAAGGTGATGTGGGCTCCCGAGTGGCGCAGCGGTCTAAGGTACTGTGTCAGTCGTGCAAGAGGTGTCACTTGTTCAAATCCAAGCTCCATTATTATTGTTATTTGACCCTGCTGGTAATCTATGAACATTAGAACATCTTGGCCATGTTCTGTTATAATCTCCACCCGGCACAGCCAGAAGAGGACTGGCAACCCCCCATACCCTGGTACCTCTCTAGGTTTCTTCCTAGGTTCTGGCCTTTCTAGGGAGGTTTTCCTAGCCACTGTGCTTCTACACCTGCATTGCTTGCTGTTTGGGGTTTTAGGTTGGTTTCTGTACAGCACTTTGTGACATCAGCTGATGTAAGAAGGGCTTTATCAATACATTTGATTGATTAATTGCATCACACCCGGCCGTGATTGGGAGTCCCATAGGGCGGGGCACAATTGGCCCAGCGTCATCCGGGGTAGGCCGTCATTGTAAATAAGAATTTGTTCTTAACTGACTTGCCTAGTTAAATAAAGGTTATATTAAAAAATATATATATATATTAAATTAAATGTGTCCCGCTGCATGAGGCAAATGGTGGTCACACCAGATACTGACTGGTTTTCTGATCCACGCTCCTATCTTCATTTAAAAAGGTATCTGTTACCAACAGATGCACATCTGTATTCCCAGTCATGTGAAATCCATAGATTAGGGCCTAAAGAACATATTTTAATTGACTGATTTCCTTATATGAACTATAACTCAGTAAAATCGTTGAAATTGTAGCATGTTGAGTTTATATTTATGTTCAGTGTAGATACATACTATTTTTCCACATATTGCCAGATTATTGCTATCAACCCTGTTTGTATCTTTTGGAACAATGGTAGTGAAGTTTATTAAAATGATGTAGAATAGATGGGCCACCACAGATGTTACAGGCATCCACAGGTCTTGACCACCATGTTGCGATGCTTCTTTAGGATCACATTGTTGTTGTCGTCGTAGAAGAGTACAGAGATGGGACTGAGCTTGGTGGGTGCGCAGCACGCTTTGGGAACCTCATCCGGCTTCAAAAGGTGAACCTGACATAAATAAAGGTCAATCAGACTTATTCATACATACACTTTGATATAATCAATGATAATATCCTGTTTATAAAAGAGGTATGGATTATTATTATGCAGATGGTTCAGTGCTCTCCTACCTCAGTGGGAGGTGGCTTTGCCCCCCTTGTCTGAATGTGGTCAATATGTTTTATCCCGTGTTGTCTGTGCTCCACAAGACTTTATAGCCCACTGAGCCAAAGCCTAGACTTTCAGAAGTTCAACAACAACTTCCATGAAACAAGCTAAAACATTTCAATGGGCCATTGACCTAGCTAGTGACTTTAAAAAATAGATTTGGTCTTTAAGTTTTAGATTATACACACACAACATAGGAAAGCCTCTGGTGACAAAATAGGGTCAATGGAATTAGAATGATGACCAGGAATTGTATAGGATTCTAATGGTAACCATGGAGTTCCAAACTCATTTCTATGGCAACACAGCTGTCAATTTTATAAACAACAATTTCAAATATATGCGTTGCCATGAGACATCTAACCGTTAGAACATATTGGCGTTCTATTGAACGTTTTCTGTTCGAAAACAAGAACAACTTCAATTTGCTGTTCAACAACAACAAACTTGACTGATTTTTGAGACCTGAGATTAAAACATCGACTGGAAAATGCCTGGGTGCTTTTCAAGATTGACAGAGAGAGTGCGAGGACGTCGGCAGCCTTCTGCGTCGACAGGTTGTTCAAATTCATTTATGGGTTGTTTTTGTTGTCTTTTTCCGTTTTGCAGGGTTCGCGATCGTCGGGAGGTGGACAGCGACAGCGACTTCGAAGAGGGTACGTGGAGTTTTAAACTTCTTATTTTACAACATTCAACATTGACAATGTAATTTGTGAAATGTTGTGTATTTCTGTCATCCAAACTTTCAAGGTAACGTTAACTTGAGTAATTGTTGCTAAGCGATGCACTTTTGCTAGTAGTACTAGCTAGCGCGCTACGTTTTACGTCCTAATAACTGTTTGTTTGTTTTCCTGTTCCTACTTTTAGAATCAACTGTACTGGATGAGGTCCAGTTGGATGTGCCACTGCTGCCAGTTATCCTTCATGTCCAGGATGCTGCTATCATCCTTGAGGATGTGCCGACTATCCTTGAGGTACACTTTTCAGAAAGCTTTTGGTTTTATGTTTGAAAAGTATCCCACATATTCATTCTGAAAATCTTTGTTGTCTGCTTTAGGAGCCCACTGGTAATTGGCAGCTGATACCGATTAGGTTCAGCCCCCTGTACTGTGGTCCTGTTGTGATCAGGGTAAGAGAACCACACACAGTCACATCACCGTTACAATGTTTGCTGTTTCTAACCTGAATTTACTGTAATGTCACCCCCCTCTTGTGCAGAACAATGCCGGTCCAGTGGCTAAAGCCTGGAGAACTTTCCAGTTCATCAGCCCCATTATCACCTACATGCGTGGGGGATCCCAGGTATGTGTCTTTGTAACTATCTAGTCCTAATCTTCAGAGTCATGTGATCAAGATGGAAATATGTTACAGCGATGGCTGATGTTGTTTTGTTGATGTTACTTGTCGTTTCTCTCCACAGCAGGTGGTGGTGAGGATGCACCATGTGAGTAGGGTTCGAGGCCTGGAGACTCAACTGGTGTGGGCCATCTCCAAGGAGACAGCCAGGCTTAGTCCAGAGGGCATCCCCTACTGTGCCACCAAGGTGCAGTCTGTCACTTGGATCCAGGTAAGATGTAAATACTACTGAAATAGTATTAGATTGGGCTTTTCTTCACTTATTCCATTTGGCCTTAACATGTCGTCTCTCTCTGTCAGTATGTGGCTGGCAGGGTGACCCAGTATGCGTCTCACCTCCGCCACGAGACGTCTGTGGACGTGACGTTTGGCTGCTACCAGGTAAATAAACGTTTTCCTATGTATATAGAATACCAATTACTGGGCATTTTTCCATTAGATCTGCTCTGTTTTTTAATAACGTGTGTGTGGTAAACAGGTGTGTTGTGTGTGTTTTTGGAGCAGCAGACTGATGTCTCGGTGGTGTACGCCACTCTCCACATGGGGCTGGATGGGCTGCTCTCCTCCTCGTGGGGGTCGGAGGCTGCCTCCGTCTCTACGCCCACCAATCAGCAGTTCACTGAGCCAGAGCCTGAGGGCCACAACCTCTATGAGGTCAGATGTTAGACACACAGCTACACATTCTATAGACTAGTAGCATTAAGATCCATCCATTGACCCATTGTTTGTCATGTCACAGATGTTGAATGTTTGTTCTGTTGTTGTAGGGCTGGGAGGAGGACCTGCTGCCTGAGGAGAGGGAGGTTCCTCTGCTAAAGTGAGTTCCTCTAAATGTCTGTGTAGTCTGGGCTTGTCAGATGCTGAAGGATAGTTATCACCATGCTGTATCCCCATTGACTCTAATGGTTGACATGCTCCATTCCCTCCCTCCCACAGCCTCTACCTTACCACCAAGAGAGTGGAGGACATCGCCCTGAGGCTCGTCTCCCTGCGCCAGGCCTTCACTGTGAGTGGACCCACTTAAATTTTTTCTCTTGTTTTGTCTGTCTCCTAGAGGAAGATGGGTGTCTCACCCTAACTCTTCCCTCTTCTCTAGACACTGCTTGGTTCCACCCTGAGCAGGAACCATCTGTTTGTGGCAGGAAAGGTCTAATGGGCGCACTGGTTCAGGCCCACCACATGGTAGCTCACTAACTCATTATTCATTCAAGGGAAAGAGAGCGTCCTCAGTGGGAAATGTGTTCTGTTCATTAATATCAACGCTCTTTGCTTTGTGATAGGACGAGTCCGAATTCATCCGTGCCTATAATGACTTTGTGGACTACCTGAGTGACCCCTCCAAGAAGATTGACATTGAGAGGGAGCTGGCTGAGGCAAAGGTGAGTTCATTAACTCTTTCATGTCTCACTTTGAGTTCTACCACATGCATGTCTTTTATACATCACAGTATCTGATCTGTTTGAAATCATTCCTATTTTCTTGTCCTAGATCCATCATGTTAACCTGATAGATGTCCTCTTTGAACTGGTGCTGTTTGGGTTGATGACAGCTCAGAAGTCCCTGATGGTGGTAAGTAGCATCTCACTGGTACATGTTTCGATGTCTCTCTATTAGCAAATTCACTTCAATTTCTCTTCTCTCCTCTTCTGTTTCCTTTAGCACCCTGGTGGGTTCATGGAGCGTCTGTACGCTCTCCTGTACTCCTTCCTGCCCGCTGCTGCCAGCATTGAGCCAAAGGCTGAGAGATACCTGCTGCTGCTCAATGTAAGAGTCAATAGTTTACTTCCTTATTCCTAGTTGACCTGAATAACAGGGTTTCAATTACATTTTACAGGGAGTAACTCTCCTTGTCTCTTTCCTCTTGGTAAGCTAGTAACTCAGAGCCATTATCTATGTGTTGTGTGGTGTTCTCTTCAGGGCGGGCTGATGGCTCTGCTTGATGACATGTTTGGGCAGCAGCTGGCCTGGTACTTTAACCCAGAATCTTTGGTCACTGAGCTCTCCAGCCTCCTGGAGTACCACCTGGAGAACCTCATGGCCAGCATGTAGTCCTACTGCAGAGATCTGAAAGGCCACACTCTCTCTTGCTCTCTCTCTCTCTCTGTCCATCGCTCTCTCTCTCTCTGTCCATCTCTCTCTCTCTGTCCATCTCTCTCTCTCTCTCTCTCTCTCTGTCGATCTCTCTCTCTCTTTCTCTCTCTCTGTCCATCTCTCTCTCTCTCTCTCTCTCTCAGGATTTGAGGACTTGAAGTGCTTTGTTGAACCTTGATTAGTTAACACACATTAAATTAATGTTTTCTCTTGTTTTCTCTCCCCACAGGATTCTTGTGCCACTTTGCCACCTAAGAGGGATATAGACATTAACGCACTATATTACTTTGCACTGAATTTTACATTTTTAAATAAAATAACTAGTAGTTCAACAGCATTTGTCTCGGTCGTTTCATTTACTTGATTATTTCATCACTATTTCCTCTTCCTGGAGTTATGAGGCTAATATTACATGAACAATTGTGCTTTATTCTTTGCATATGGAAATAAACAACATTTAATTGATTTACAGGTACTACATGCCCACACTTTATGGCATTGTATTGTGATGTGTGATACTGTACTGACTCTTCAAGCTGTTGAAAGTGTTCCACAGGGATGCTGGCCCATGTTGACTCCCAATGCTTCCCACAGTTGTGTCAAATTCATTCAATGTCTTTTGGGTGGTGGACCATTCTTGATACACCTACTACCATACCCTGTTCAAAGGCACTTACATATTTAGTCTGAATGGCACACATACACAATCCATATCTCAATTGTTTCAATGCTTAAACATCATTATTTAACCTGTCTCCTTCATCTACACTAATTGAAGTTGGTTTAACAAGTGACATCAATAAGGGATCATAGTTTTACCTGGTCAGTCTGTCATTTAAAGAGCAGGCATATAGTATAAAGTCGACCACTTCAGTCTTGAATGTAACTTCTCACTATCTGTACTCTACTGAAACCAATGTTATTGTTCATGTGAGAGAGGGTGTAGTAGTGCATACTGACCACTAGTTGGATCATAGCGTGGTTTGTGGTGTTCATGCAGGAACCCAGAGGGTGGAATAATGTGTCCAGTCGTGGCCAAAAGTTTTGAGAATGACACAAATATTAATTTTCAAAGTCCTCAGTAACTCCCCTTTTTCTATTGATTCTTGAAACATAGCAAGAATGAAAGGAATCAATTTATCATCGAATGCTTTCTAAAACTTGCTTATTAAACCATCATTTCCAGGGGACCTATTGTCCTTAAGGCTTTTAATACAGTCTTTTATCTCAACTTCAGATAACTCATCACAAAAATCCCTGAAATCAATTTCTATCTTCTTAGCAATGTTTGCTACATTGTCTAAGAAAAGATCCACATTGGAAGTTGATTGGGCTAAATGTATACAGATTCTGATAAAACTGGGTAACATGCTGAGAGATTTCTTTTGGATTTTCACTGGTAGTATTATTAATCATTAATTTACATATGCAAGTTTTTCGCCTACCCTTTTTCTAAATTAAAGAAATATTTTGTATTTTTCTCTCCCTCTTCCATCCATTTTCGTCTTGATCTTACAAACGCTCCCGGGCCTTTTCCTTGTAGAAACAGCCAAACTGCATTTGTCGTGATGATAGCTCCAGTAATTCCTGATTAGTTAGTTCAGTTTTTAGTACAATCCATTATTCCCTTTATGATGTCATATTCTTTCAATTCAATTCAATTCAAGGGCTTTATTGGCATGGGAAACATGTGTTAACATTGCCAAAGCAAGTGAGGTAGACAACATACAAAGTGAATATATATAAAGTGAAAAACAACAAAAATTAACAGTAAACATTACACATACAGAATTTTCAAAACAGTAAAGACATTACAAATGTCATATTATATATATATATACAATGTACAAATAGTTAAAGGACACAAGATAAAATGAATAAGCATAAATATGGGTTGTATTTACAATGGTGTTTGTTCTTCACTGGTTGCCCTTTTCTTGTGGCAACAGGTCACAAATATTGCTGCTGTGATGGCACACTGTGGAATTTCACCCAAAAGATATGGGAGTTTTTCAAAATTGGATTTGTTTTCGAATTCTTTGTGGATCTGTGTAATCTGGGGAAATATGTCTCTCTAATATGGTCATACATTGGGCAGGAGGTTAGGAAGTGCAGCTCAGTTTCCACCTCATTTTGTGGGCAGTGAGCACATAGCCTGTCTTCTCTTGAGAGCCATGTCTGCCTACGGCGGCCTTTCTCAATAGCAAGGCTATGCTCACTGAGTCTGTACATAGTCAAAGCTTTCCTTAATTTTGGGTCAGTCACAGTGGTCAGGTATTCTGCCGCTGTGTACTCTCTGTGTAGGGCCAAATAGCATTCTAGTTTGCTCTGTCTTTTTGTTAATTCTTTCCAATGTGTTAAGTAATTATCTTTTTGTTTTCTCATGATTTGGTTGGGTCTAATTGTGCTGTTGTCCTGGGGCTCTGTAGGGTGTGTTTGTGAACAGAGCCCCAGGACCAGCTTGCTTATGGGACTCTTCTCCAGGTTCATCTCTCTGTAGGTGATGGCTTTGTTATGGAAGGTTTGTGAATCGCTTCCTTTTAGGTGGTTGTAGAATTTAACGGCTCTTTTCTGGATTTTGATAATTAGTGGGTATCGGCCTAATTCTGCTCTGCATGCATTATTTGGTGTTTTACGTTGTACACGGAGGATATTTTTGCAGAATTCTGCGTGCAGAGTCTCAATTTGGTGTTTGTCCCATTTTGTGAAGTCTTGGTTGGTGAGCGGACCCCAGACCTCACAACCATAAAGGGCAATGGGCTCTATGACTGATTCAAGTATTTTTAGCCAAATCCTAATTGGTATGTTGAAATTTATGTTTCTTTTGATGGCATAGAATGCCCTTCTTGCCTTGTCTCTCAGATCGTTCACAGCTTTGTGGAAGTTACCTGTGGCGCTGATGTTTAGGCCAAGGTATGTATCGTTTTTTGTGTGCTCTAGGGCAACAGTGTCTAGATGGAATTTGTATTTGTGGTCCTGGTGACTGGACCTTTTTTGGAACACCATTATTTTGGTCTTACTGAGATTTACTGTCAGGGCCCAGGTCTGACAGAATCTGTGCATAAGATCTAGGTGCTGCTGTAGGCCCTCCTTGGTTGGTGACAGAAGCACCAGATCATCAGCAAACAGCAGACATTTGACTTCGGATTCTAGCAGGGGGAGGCCGGGTGCTGCAGACATTTCTAGTGCCCGCGCCAATTCGTTGATATATATGTTGAAGAGGGTGGGGCTTAAGCTGCATCCCTGTCTAACCCCACGACCCTGTGTGAAGAAATGTGTGTGTTTTTGCCAATTTTAACCGCACACTTGTTGTTTGTGTACATGGATTTTATAATGTCGTATGTTTTACCCCCAACACCACTTTCCATCAGTTTGTATAGCAGACCCTCATGCCAGATTGAGTCGAAGGCTTTTTTGAAATCAACAAAGCATGAGAATACTTTGCCTTTGTTTTGGTTTGTTTGGTTGTCAATTAGGGTGTGCAGGGTGAATACATGGTCTGTTGTACGGTAATTTGGTAAAAAGCCAATTTGACATTTGCTCAGTACATTGTTTTCATTGAGGAAATGTACGAGTCTGCTGTTAATAATAATGCAGAGGATTTTCCCAAGGTTACTGTTTACACATATTCCACGGTAGTTATTGGGGTCAAATTTGTCTCCACTTTTGTGGATTGGGGTGATCAGTCCTTGGTTCCAAATATTGGGGAAGATGCCAGAGCTAAGTATGATGTTAAAGAGTTTTAGTATAGCCAATTGGAATTTGTTGTCTGTATATTTGATCATTTCATTGAGGATACCATCGACACCACAGGCCTTTTTGGGTTGAAGGGTTTTTATTTTGTCCTGTAACTCATTCAATGTAATTGGAGAATCCAGTGGGTTCTGGTAGTCTTTAATAGTTGATTCTAAGATCTGTATTTGATCATGTATATGTTTTTGCTCTTTGTTCTTTGTTATAGAACCAAAAAAGATTGGAGAAGTGGTTTACCCATACATCTCCATTTTGGATAGATAATTCTTCGTGTTGTTGTTTGTTTAGTGTTTTCCAATTTTCCCAGAAGTGGTTAGAGTCTATGGATTCTTCAATTGCATTGAGCTGATTTCTGACATGCTGTTCCTTCTTTTTCCGTAGTGTATTTCTGTATTGTTTTAGTGATTCACCATAGTGAAGGCGTAGACTCAGGTTTTCCGGGTCTCTATGTTTTTGGTTGGACAGGTTTCTCAATTTCTTTCTTAGATTTTTGCATTCTTCATCAAACCATTTGTCATTATTGTTAATTTTCTTCGGTTTTCTATTTGATATTTTTAGATTTGATAGGGAAGCTGAGAGGTCAAATATACTGTTAAGATTTTCTACTGCCAGGTTTACACCTTCACTATTACAGTGGAACGTTTTACCCAGGAAATTGTCTAAAAGGGATTGAATTTGTTGTTGCCTAATTGTTTTTGGTAGGTTTCCAAACTGCATTCCTTCCATCTATAGCATTTCTTAATGTTACTCAGTTCCTTTGGCTTTGATGCCTCATGATTGAGTATTGCTCTGTTTAAGTAGACTGTGATTTTGCTGTGGTCTGATAGGGGTGTCAGTGGGCTTACTGTGAACGCTCTGAGAGATTCTGGGTTGAGGTCAGTGATAAAGTAGTCTACAGTACTACTGCCAAGAGATGAGCTATAGGTGTACCTACCATAGGAGTCCCCTCGAAGCCTACCGTTGACTATGTACATACCCAGCGTGCGACAGAGCTGCAGGAGTTGTGACCCGTTTTTGTTGGTTATGTTGTCATAGTTGTGCCTAGGGGGCATATGTGGGAGGTGATGATGTCACCTCCAGGCAGATGTTTGTCCCCCTGTGTGCTGAGGTGTCAGGTTCTTGTCCGGTTCTGGCATTTAGGTCGCCACAGACTAGTACATGTCCCTGGGCCTGGAAATGATTGATTTCGCCCTCCAGGATGGAGAAGCTGTCTTCATTAAAATATGGGGATTCTAGTGGGGGATATAGGTAGCACACAGGAGGACATTTTTCTCTGTTAGGATAATTTCCTTTTGAATTTCTAGCCAAATGTAGAATGTTCCTGTTTTGATTAATTTAATGAAGTGAGTTAGGTCTGCTCTATACCAAATTAGCATACCCCTGAGTCCCTTCCCTGTTTCACACCTGGTAGTTTGGTGGATGGGACTACCAGCTCTCTGTAACCTAGAGGGCAACCAGTGGGTCTGTCTCCTCTATACCAGGTTTCTTGCAGGATGACAATGTCTGTGTTACCGATTTCTTTGGTGAAGTCCGGGTTTCTGCTCTTCATGCCAAAGGCAGATGACCTCAGGCCTTGGATATTCCAGGATGATATAGTGAATGCTTTTTGTTCCATAGAGTGTCCAATGTTGTTGGTCGTGGTTTGGCCTCAGGCCAGAAAGTGTGAGCAGAGCCTGCTGAGCATCTGGTACATGCCATTGGCTTGGGCGAGTGTGAGAGTGGGGGTTGGGACTGTTTGCCCGCTCACTACCTGGGCGTATGTGTGGCTTCCATGTTGAGGCCCTCTTTGCGGGGTGGGGTGCATGGGGTGGGCAGGAGTGGCATAGGTCTGATCTGAGGGGGCTAAATGGTGTGTGGGCATGGTTGACGTGGGGGGGTGTTGATTGGTTGGGGTGGGGTCCCTCACTGTCCTGGAGATGAATCTCATGATCACTGGTCGTGGTGGCAGGTTGTTTTCCCCATCTCTCAGCCTACCCAGATCGTGCACTACATCCAGAGAACCTGCAACAACATTTCGCTCCTCCTCCGGGACAACTGCCCTGCAAATGTCCTTCAGTCTTGCTTTGATGTTCTCGTCAGATTTTTCTGCTATTCCATAAATTCGAAGATTCCATCTCCGACCATACCTGCCATTCTCGTTTCCTTTGACTCCATTTCAGTGAGTTTCTTCTGCTTTGCAACCTGAATTTTCAATTAATTACACAATTATTCAAAATAGCTACATTGTATGGTTAGATATATTTTTTTTGTGAAAAAGCAAATTGCAACTACAGTCTAAAACTATAAACTTTGTGAGAAAACACAAAACATTTTCCTCGGCTTGAAATGTTACACCCTCTCATGCTGCTATCCTGCCCCGTTAAGTGGTAGGCCACACAAGCTCACAAAACGGGAGCTTGTGTCCTCGATTGCAACACTCACTACCGAGTTCCATGCTGCCTCTGGAAGCAACGTCACAAGAACTGTTTATCGGGTGCAATATGAAATGGGTTTGCATGGCCGAGTCACCGCACACAAGCCTAAGATCACCATTCACAATGCCAAGTGTCAGCTGCAGTTGTGTAAAGTTTGAAGCCATTGGACTCTGGAGCAGTGAAAATGCGTTCTCTGGAGTGATGAATCACGCTTCAAAATCTGGCAGTCTGACGGACAAATCTGGTTTTAGCCGATGTCAGGAGCACTCTACCTGCCCTAATGCATAGAGCCAACTGTGAAGTTTGGTGGAAGATAAATAATGGTCTGGGGCTGTTTCATGGTTCTGGCTAGGCCGCTTAGTTTCAATGAAGGGAAATCTTAACTCTACAGCATACTGTAACAGTTGTCGTATGAAGGAGAGGACCATAGTGCAGCGTGGTAAGTGTTCATCTTGATTTTTAATACAAATAGTGAACACTGAAACAAAAACAATAAAATGACAAATGAACAGTCCTGAACGGTGAAATAAAACACAGAACAGAAAATAAACACCCACGAAACACAAGTGGGAAAAGGCTACCTAAGTATGATTCTCAATCAGAGACAACTAACAACACCTGCCTCGGACTGAGAACCATACCAGGCCAAACGCAAACACAACATAGAAAACGGAACAACATAGACAACCCACCCAACTCACGCCCTGACCATACTAAACAAAGACATAATAAAAGAACGTCATAATAAAAGAAGGTCAAATCGTGACAGTACCCCCCCCCCCCCCCCCCCCACCCACCCACCCCAAAAGTGCGGACTCTGGCCGAAAAACCTAAACCTGTAGGGGAGGGTCTGGGTGGGTGTCTGTCCGCGGTGGCGGCTCTGGCGCGGCACGTGGACCCCACTCCACCATAGTCCTTCTCCGCCTCTTCACCAGCCTCCGTGGCCTCTTTAACGCGGCGACCCTCGCCGCCGACCTCGGACTGGGGACACAAGCCACAGGTCCCGAGCGGACGGGAAATTTCAGCAGCACCGGACGGACGGGAGATTCCGGCAGCACCGGACAGGCAGGAGACTCCGGCAGCTCCGGAGTGAAGGGCGATTCTGGCAGCTCCTGGCTGACTGACGGCTCTGGCAGCTCCTGGCAGCTCCTGGCTGACTGACGGCTGGGCAGCTCCTGGCTGACTGACGGCTCTGGCAGCTCCTGGCTGACTGACGGCTCTGGCAGCTCCTGGCTGACTGACGGCTCTGGCAGCTCCTGGCTGACAGACGGGAGACTCTGGCAGCTCAGGACAGACGGGAAACTCTGGCAGCTCAGGACAGACGGGAGACTCTGGCAGCTCAGGAAAGACGGGAGATGCTGGCAGCTCAGGACAGACGGGAGACGCTGGCAGCTCAGGACAGACGGGAGATGCTGGCAGCTCAGGACAGACGGGAGACTCTGGCAGCTCAGGACAGACGGGAGATGCTGGCAGCTCAGGACAGACGGGACTCTCTGGCAGCGCTGGGCAGGAGGAAGACTCTGGCAGCGCTGAGCGTCCGGGAGCACCTGTAGGAAAAATATCGAAAAGGAGCGGGACAACATTCCACAGGCGTCAATCAACAGCCTGATCAACTCTATGCTAAGGTGATGTGGGCTCCCGAGTGGCGCAGCGGTCTAAGGTACTGTGTCAGTCGTGCAAGAGGTGTCACTTGTTCAAATCCAAGCTGCATTATTATTGTTATTTGACCCTGCTGGTAATCTATGAACATTAGAACATCTTGGCCATGTTCTGTTATATTCTCCACCCGGCACAGCCAGAAGAGGACTGGCCACCCCCCATACCCTGGTACCTCTCTAGGTTTCTTCCTAGGTTCTGGCCTTTCTAGGGAGGTTTTCCTAGCCACTGTGCTTCTTACACCTGCATTGCTTGCTGTTTGGGGTTTTAGGTTGGTTTCTGTACAGCACTTTGTGACATCAGCTGATGTAAGAAGGGCTTTATCAATACATTTGATTGATTAATTGCATCACACCCGGCCGTGATTGGGAGTCCCATAGGGCGGGGCACAATTGGCCCAGCGTCATCCGGGGTAGGCCGTCATTGTAAATAAGAATTTGTTCTTAACTGACTTGCCTAGTTAAATAAAGGTTATATTAAAAAATATATATATATATATTCAATTAAATGTGTCCCGCTGCATGAGGCAAATGGTGGTTACACCAGATACTGACTGGTTTTCTGATCCACGCTCCTATCTTCATTTAAAAAGGTATCTGTTACCAACAGATGCACATCTGTATTCCCAGTCATGTGAAATCCATAGATTAGGGCCTAAAGAACATATTTTAATTGACTGATTTCCTTATATGAACTATAACTCAGTAAAATCGTTGAAATTGTAGCATGTTGAGTTTATATTTATGTTCAGTGTAGATACATACTATTTTTCCACATATTGCCAGATTATTGCTATCAACCCTGTTTGTATCTTTTGGAACAATGGTAGTGAAGTTTATTAAAATGATGTAGAATAGATGGGCCACCACAGATGTTACAGGCATCCACAGGTCTTGACCACCATGTTGCGATGCTTCTTTAGGATCACATTGTTGTTGTCGTCGTAGAAGAGTACAGAGATGGGACTGAGCTTGGTGGGTGCGCAGCACGCTTTGGGAACCTCATCCGGCTTCAAAAGGTGAACCTGCCATAAATAAAGGTCAATCAGACTTATTCATACATACACTTTGATATAATCAATGATAATATCCTGTTTATAAAAGAGGTATGGATTATTATTATGCAGATGGTTCAGTGCTCTCCTACCTCAGTGGGAGGTGGCTTTGCCCCCCTTGTCTGAATGTGGTCAATATGTTTTATCCCGTGTTGTCTGTGCTCCACAAGACTTTATAGCCCACTGAGCCAAAGCCTAGACTTTCAGAAGTTCAACAACAACTTCCATGAAACAAGCTAAAACATTTCAATGGGCCATTGACCTAGCTAGTGACTTTAAAAAATAGATTTGGTCTTTAAGTTTTAGATTATACACACACAACATAGGAAAGCCTCTGGTGACAAAATAGGGTCAATGGAATTAGAATGATGACCAGGAATTGTATAGGATTCTAATGGTAACCATGGAGTTCCAAACTCATTTCTATGGCAACACAGCTGTCAATTTTATAAACAACAATTTCAAATATATGCGTTGCCATGAGACATCTAACCGTTAGAACATATTGGCGTTCTATTGAACGTTTTCTGTTCGAAAACAAGAACAACTTCAATTTGCTGTTCAACAACAACAAACTTGACTGATTTTTGAGACCTGAGATTAAAACATCGATAGGAAAATGCCTGGGTGCTTTTCAAGATTGACAGAGAGAGTGCGAGGACGTCGGCAGCCTTCTGCGTCGACAGGTTGTTCAAATTCATTTATGGGTTGTTTTTGTTGTCTTTTTCCGTTTTGCAGGGTTCGCGATCGTCGGGAGGTGGACAGCGACAGCGACTTCGAAGAGGGTACGTGGAGTTTTAAACTTCTTATTTTACCACATTCAACATTGACAATGTAATTTGTGAAATGTTGTGTATTTCTGTCATCCAAACTTTCAAGGTAACGTTAACTTGAGTAATTGTTGCTAAGCGATGCACTTTTGCTAGTAGTACTAGCTAGCGCGCTACGTTTTACGTCCTAATAACTGTTTGTTTGTTTTCCTGTTCCTACTTTTAGAATCAACTGTACTGGATGAGGTCCAGTTGGATGTGCCACTGCTGCCAGTTATCCTTCATGTCCAGGATGCTGCTATCATCCTTGAGGATGTGCCGACTATCCTTGAGGTACACTTTTCAGAAAGCTTTTGGTTTTATGTTTGAAAAGTATCCCACATATTCATTCTGAAAATCTTTGTTGTCTGCTTTAGGAGCCCACTGGTAATTGGCAGCTGATACCGATTAGGTTCAGCCCCTGTACTGTGATCCTGTTGTGATCAGGGTAAGAGAACCACACACAGTCACATCACCGTTACAATGTTTGCTGTTTCTAACCTGAATTTACTGTAATGTCACCCCCCTCTTGTGCAGAACAATGCCGGTCCAGTGGCTAAAGCCTGGAGAACTTTCCAGTTCATCAGCCCCATTATCACCTACATGCGTGGGGGATCCCAGGTATGTGTCTTTGTAACTATCTAGTCCTAATCTTCAGAGTCATGTGATCAAGATGGAAATATGTTACAGCGATGGCTGATGTTGTTTTGTTGATGTTACTTGTCGTTTCTCTCCACAGCAGGTGGTGGTGAGGATGCACCATGTGAGTAGGGTTCGAGGCCTGGAGACTCAACTGGTGTGGGCCATCTCCAAGGAGACAGCCAGGCTTAGTCCAGAGGGCATCCCCTACTGTGCCACCAAGGTGCAGTCTGTCACTTGGATCCAGGTAAGATGTAAATACTACTGAAATAGTATTAGATTGGGCTTTTCTTCACTTATTCCATTTGGCCTTAACATGTCGTCTCTCTCTGTCAGTATGTGGCTGGCAGGGTGACCCAGTATGCGTCTCACCTCCGCCACGAGACGTCTGTGGACGTGACGTTTGGCTGCTACCAGGTAAATAAACGTTTTCCTATGTATATAGAATACCAATTACTGGGCATTTTTCCATTAGATCTGCTCTGTTTTTTAATAACGTGTGTGTGGTAAACAGGTGTGTTGTGTGTGTTTTGGAGCAGCAGACTGATGTCTCGGTGGTGTACGCCACTCTCCACATGGGGCTGGATGGGCTGCTCTCCTCCTCGTGGGGGTCGGAGGCTGCCTCCGTCTCTACGCCCACCAATCAGCAGTTCACTGAGCCAGAGCCTGAGGGCCACAACCTCTATGAGGTCAGATGTTAGACACACAGCTACACATTCTATAGACTAGTAGCATTAAGATCCATCCATTGACCCATTGTTTGTCATGTCACAGATGTTGAATGTTTGTTCTGTTGTTGTAGGGCTGGGAGGAGGACCTGCTGCCTGAGGAGAGGGGGAGGTTCCTCTGCTAAAGTGAGTTCCTCTAAATGTCTGTGTAGTCTGGGCTTGTCAGATGCTGAAGGATAGTTATCACCATGCTGTATCCCCATTGACTCTAATGGTTGACATGCTCCATTCCCTCCCTCCCACAGCCTCTACCTTACCACCAAGAGAGTGGAGGACATCGCCCTGAGGCTCGTCTCCCTGCGCCAGGCCTTCACTGTGAGTGGACCCACTTAAATTTTTTCTCTTGTTTTGTCTGTCTCCTAGAGGAAGATGGGTGTCTCACCCTAACTCTTCCCTCTTCTCTAGACACTGCTTGGTTCCACCCTGAGCAGGAACCATCTGTTTGTGGCAGGAAAGGTCCTAATGGGCGCACTGGTTCAGGCCCACCACATGGTAGCTCACTAACTCATTATTCATTCAAGGGAAAGAGAGCGTCCTCAGTGGGAAATGTGTTCTGTTCATTAATATCAACGCTCTTTGCTTTGTGATAGGACGAGTCCGAATTCATCCGTGCCTATAATGACTTTGTGGACTACCTGAGTGACCCCTCCAAGAAGATTGACATTGAGAGGGAGCTGGCTGAGGCAAAGGTGAGTTCATTAACTCTTTCATGTCTCACTTTGAGTTCTACCACATGCATGTCTTTTATACATCACAGTATCTGATCTGTTTGAAATCATTCCTATTTTCTTGTCCTAGATCCATCATGTTAACCTGATAGATGTCCTCTTTGAACTGGTGCTGTTTGGGTTGATGACAGCTCAGAAGTCCCTGATGGTGGTAAGTAGCATCTCACTGGTACATGTTTCGATGTCTCTCTATTAGCAAATTCACTTCAATTTCTCTTCTCTCCTCTTCTGTTTCCTTTAGCACCCTGGTGGGTTCATGGAGCGTCTGTACGCTCTCCTGTACTCCTTCCTGCCCGCTGCTGCCAGCATTGAGCCAAAGGCTGAGAGATACCTGCTGCTGCTCAATGTAAGAGTCAATAGTTTACTTCCTTATTCCTAGTTGACCTGAATAACAGGGTTTCAATTACATTTTACAGGGAGTAACTCTCCTTGTCTCTTTCCTCTTGGTAAGCTAGTAACTCAGAGCCATTATCTATGTGTTGTGTGGTGTTCTCTTCAGGGCGGGCTGATGGCTCTGCTTGATGACATGTTTGGGCAGCAGCTGGCCTGGTACTTTAACCCAGAATCTTTGGTCACTGAGCTCTCCAGCCTCCTGGAGTACCACCTGGAGAACCTCATGGCCAGCATGTAGTCCTACTGCAGAGATCTGAAAGGCCACACTCTCTCTTGCTCTCTCTCTCTCTCTGTCCATCGCTCTCTCTCTCTCTGTCCATCTCTCTCTCTCTGTCCATCTCTCTCTCTCTCTCTCTCTCTGTCGATCTCTCTCTCTCTTTCTCTCTCTCTGTCCATCTCTCTCTCTCTCTCTCTCTCTCAGGATTTGAGGACTTGAAGTGCTTTGTTGAACCTTGATTAGTTAACACACATTAAATTAATGTTTTCTCTTGTTTTCTCTCCCCACAGGATTCTTGTGCCACTTTGCCACCTAAGAGGGATATAGACATTAACGCACTATATTACTTTGCACTGAATTTTACATTTTTAAATAAAATAACTAGTAGTTCAACAGCATTTGTCTCGGTCGTTTCATTTACTTGATTATTTCATCACTATTTCCTCTTCCTGGAGTTATGAGGCTAATATTACATGAACAATTGTGCTTTATTCTTTGCATATGGAAATAAACAACATTTAATTGATTTACAGGTACTACATGCCCACACTTTATGGCATTGTATTGTGATGTGTGATACTGTACTGACTCTTCAAGCTGTTGAAAGTGTTCCACAGGGATGCTGGCCCATGTTGACTCCCAATGCTTCCCACAGTTGTGTCAAATTCATTCAATGTCTTTTGGGTGGTGGACCATTCTTGATACACCTACTACCATACCCTGTTCAAAGGCACTTACATATTTAGTCTTAATGGCACACATACACAATCCATATCTCAATTGTTTCAATGCTTAAACATCATTATTTAACCTGTCTCCTTCATCTACACTAATTGAAGTTGGTTTAACAAGTGACATCAATAAGGGATCATAGTTTTACCTGGTCAGTCTGTCATTTAAAGAGCAGGCATATAGTATAAAGTCGACCACTTCAGTCTTGAATGTAACTTCTCACTATCTGTACTCTACTGAAACCAATGTTATTGTTCATGTGAGAGAGGGTGTAGTAGTGCATACTGACCACTAGTTGGATCATAGCGTGGTTTGTGGTGTTCATGCAGGAACCCAGAGGGTGGAATAATGTGTCCAGTCGTGGCCAAAAGTTTTGAGAATGACACAAATATTAATTTTCAAAGTCCTCAGTAACTCCCCTTTTTCTATTGATTCTTGAAACATAGCAAGAATGAAAGGAATCAATTTATCATCGAATGCTTTCTAAAACTTGCTTATTAAACCATCATTTCCAGGGGACCTATTGTCCTTAAGGCTTTTAATACAGTCTTTTATCTCAACTTCAGATAACTCATCACAAAAATCCCTGAAATCAATTTCTATCTTCTTAGCAATGTTTGCTACATTGTCTAAGAAAAGATCCACATTGGAAGTTGATTGGGCTAAATGTATACAGATTCTGATAAAACTGGGTAACATGCTGAGAGATTTCTTTTGGATTTTCACTGGTAGTATTATTAATCATTAATTTACATATGCAAGTTTTTTCGCCTACCCTTTTTTCTAAATTAAAGAAATATTTTGTATTTTTCTCTCCCTCTTCCATCCATTTTCGTCTTGATCTTACAAACGCTCCCCGGGCCTTTTCCTTGTAGAAACAGCCAAACTGCATTTGTCGTGATGATAGCTCCAGTAATTCCTGATTAGTTAGTTCAGTTTTTTTAGTACAATCCATTATTCCCTTTATGATGTCATATTCTTTCAATTCAATTCAATTCAAGGGCTTTATTGGCATGGGAAACATGTGTTAACATTGCCAAAGCAAGTGAGGTAGACAACATACAAAGTGAATATATATAAAGTGAAAAACAACAAAAATTAACAGTAAACATTACACATACAGAATTTTCAAAACAGTAAAGACATTACAAATGTCATATTATATATATATATACAATGTACAAATAGTTAAAGGACACAAGATAAAATGAATAAGCATAAATATGGGTTGTATTTACAATGGTGTTTGTTCTTCACTGGTTGCCCTTTTCTTGTGGCAACAGGTCACAAATATTGCTGCTGTGATGGCACACTGTGGAATTTCACCCAAAAGATATGGGAGTTTTTCAAAATTGGATTTGTTTTCGAATTCTTTGTGGATCTGTGTAATCTGGGGGAAATATGTCTCTCTAATATGGTCATACATTGGGCAGGAGGTTAGGAAGTGCAGCTCAGTTTCCACCTCATTTTGTGGGCAGTGAGCACATAGCCTGTCTTCTCTTGAGAGCCATGTCTGCCTACGGCGGCCTTTCTCAATAGCAAGGCTATGCTCACTGAGTCTGTACATAGTCAAAGCTTTCCTTAATTTTGGGTCAGTCACAGTGGTCAGGTATTCTGCCGCTGTGTACTCTCTGTGTAGGGCCAAATAGCATTCTAGTTTGCTCTGTCTTTTTGTTAATTCTTTCCAATGTGTTAAGTAATTATCTTTTTGTTTTCTCATGATTTGGTTGGGTCTAATTGTGCTGTTGTCCTGGGGCTCTGTAGGGTGTGTTTGTGAACAGAGCCCCAGGACCAGCTTGCTTATGGGACTCTTCTCCAGGTTCATCTCTCTGTAGGTGATGGCTTTGTTATGGAAGGTTTGTGAATCGCTTCCTTTTAGGTGGTTGTAGAATTTAACGGCTCTTTTCTGGATTTTGATAATTAGTGGGTATCGGCCTAATTCTGCTCTGCATGCATTATTTGGTGTTTTACGTTGTACACGGAGGATATTTTTGCAGAATTCTGCGTGCAGAGTCTCAATTTGGTGTTTGTCCCATTTTGTGAAGTCTTGGTTGGTGAGCGGACCCCAGACCTCACAACCATAAAAGGCAATGGGCTCTATGACTGATTCAAGTATTTTTAGCCAAATCCTAATTGGTATGTTGAAATTTATGTTTCTTTTGATGGCATAGAATGCCCTTCTTGCCTTGTCTCTCAGATCGTTCACAGCTTTGTGGAAGTTACCTGTGGCGCTGATGTTTAGGCCAAGGTATGTATCGTTTTTTGTGTGCTCTAGGGCAACAGTGTCTAGATGGAATTTGTATTTGTGGTCCTGGTGACTGGACCTTTTTTGGAACACCATTATTTTGGTCTTACTGAGATTTACTGTCAGGGCCCAGGTCTGACAGAATCTGTGCATAAGATCTAGGTGCTGCTGTAGGCCCTCCTTGGTTGGTGACAGAAGCACCAGATCATCAGCAAACAGCAGACATTTGACTTCGGATTCTAGCAGGGGAGGCCGGGTGCTGCAGACTTTTCTAGTGCCCGCGCCAATTCGTTGATATATATGTTGAAGAGGGTGGGGCTTAAGCTGCATCCCTGTCTAACCCCACGACCCTGTGTGAAGAAATGTGTGTGTTTTTTGCCAATTTTAACCGCACACTTGTTGTTTGTGTACATGGATTTTATAATGTCGTATGTTTTACCCCCAACACCACTTTCCATCAGTTTGTATAGCAGACCCTCATGCCAGATTGAGTCGAAGGCTTTTTTGAAATCAACAAAGCATGAGAATACTTTGCCTTTGTTTTGGTTTGTTTGGTTGTCAATTAGGGTGTGCAGGGTGAATACATGGTCTGTTGTACGGTAATTTGGTAAAAGCCAATTTGACATTTGCTCAGTACATTGTTTTCATTGAGGAAATGTACGAGTCTGCTGTTAATAATAATGCAGAGGATTTTCCCAAGGTTACTGTTTACACATATTCCACGGTAGTTATTGGGGTCAAATTTGTCTCCACTTTTGTGGATTGGGGTGATCAGTCCTTGGTTCCAAATATTGGGGAAGATGCCAGAGCTAAGTATGATGTTAAAGAGTTTTAGTATAGCCAATTGGAATTTGTTGTCTGTATATTTGATCATTTCATTGAGGATACCATCGACACCACAGGCCTTTTTGGGTTGAAGGGTTTTTATTTTGTCCTGTAACTCATTCAATGTAATTGGAGAATCCAGTGGGTTCTGGTAGTCTTTAATAGTTGATTCTAAGATCTGTATTTGATCATGTATATGTTTTTGCTCTTTGTTCTTTGTTATAGAACCAAAAAGATTGGAGAAGTGGTTTACCCATACATCTCCATTTTGGATAGATAATTCTTCGTGTTGTTGTTTGTTTAGTGTTTTCCAATTTTCCCAGAAGTGGTTAGAGTCTATGGATTCTTCAATTGCATTGAGCTGATTTCTGACATGCTGTTCCTTCTTTTTCCGTAGTGTATTTCTGTATTGTTTTAGTGATTCACCATAGTGAAGGCGTAGACTCAGGTTTTCCGGGTCTCTATGTTTTTGGTTGGACAGGTTTCTCAATTTCTTTCTTAGATTTTTGCATTCTTCATCAAACCATTTGTCATTATTGTTAATTTTCTTCGGTTTTCTATTTGATATTTTTAGATTTGATAGGGAAGCTGAGAGGTCAAATATACTGTTAAGATTTTCTACTGCCAGGTTTACACCTTCACTATTACAGTGGAACGTTTTACCCAGGAAATTGTCTAAAAGGGATTGAATTTGTTGTTGCCTAATTGTTTTTTGGTAGGTTTCCAAACTGCATTCCTTCCATCTATAGCATTTCTTAATGTTACTCAGTTCCTTTGGCTTTGATGCCTCATGATTGAGTATTGCTCTGTTTAAGTAGACTGTGATTTTGCTGTGGTCTGATAGGGGTGTCAGTGGGCTTACTGTGAACGCTCTGAGAGATTCTGGGTTGAGGTCAGTGATAAAGTAGTCTACAGTACTACTGCCAAGAGATGAGCTATAGGTGTACCTACCATAGGAGTCCCCTCGAAGCCTACCGTTGACTATGTACATACCCAGCGTGCGACAGAGCTGCAGGAGTTGTGACCCGTTTTTGTTGGTTATGTTGTCATAGTTGTGCCTAGGGGGGCATATGTGGGAGGTGATGATGTCACCTCCAGGCAGATGTTTGTCCCCCTGTGTGCTGAGGGTGTCAGGTTCTTGTCCGGTTCTGGCATTTAGGTCGCCACAGACTAGTACATGTCCCTGGGCCTGGAAATGATTGATTTCGCCCTCCAGGATGGAGAAGCTGTCTTCATTAAAATATGGGGATTCTAGTGGGGGGATATAGGTAGCACACAGGAGGACATTTTTCTCTGTTAGGATAATTTCCTTTTGAATTTCTAGCCAAATGTAGAATGTTCCTGTTTTGATTAATTTAATGAAGTGAGTTAGGTCTGCTCTATACCAAATTAGCATACCCCCTGAGTCCCTTCCCTGTTTCACACCTGGTAGTTTGGTGGATGGGACTACCAGCTCTCTGTAACCTAGAGGGCAACCAGTGGGTCTGTCTCCTCTATACCAGGTTTCTTGCAGGATGACAATGTCTGTGTTACCGATTTCTTTGGTGAAGTCCGGGTTTCTGCTCTTCATGCCAAAGGCAGATGACCTCAGGCCTTGGATATTCCAGGATGATATAGTGAATGCTTTTTGTTCCATAGAGTGTCCAATGTTGTTGGTCGGGTTTGGCCTCAGGCCAGAAAGTGTGAGCAGAGCCTGCTGAGCATCTGGTACATGCCATTGGCTTGGGCGAGTGTGAGAGTGGGGGTTGGGACTGTTTGCCCGCTCACTACCTGGGCGTATGTGTGGCTTCCATGTTGAGGCCCTCTTTGCGGGGGTGGGGTGCATGGGGTGGGCAGGAGTGGCATAGGTCTGATCTGAGGGGGCCTAAATGGTGTGTGGGCATGGTTGACGTGGGGGGGTGTTGATTGGTTGGGGTGGGGTCCCTCACTGTCCTGGAGATGAATCTCATGATCACTGGTCGTGGTGGCAGGTTGTTTTCCCCATCTCTCAGCCTACCCAGATCGTGCACTACATCCAGAGAACCTGCAACAACATTTCGCTCCTCCTCCGGGACAACTGCCCTGCAAATGTCCTTCAGTCTTGCTTTGATGTTCTCATCAGATTTTTCTGCTATTCCATAAATTCGAAGATTCCATCTCCGACCATACCTGCCATTCTCGTTTACCTTTGACTCCATTTCAGTGAGTTTCTTCTGCTTTGCAACCTGAATTTTCAATTAATTACACAATTATTCAAAATAGCTACATTGTATGGTTAGATATATTTTTTTGTGAAAAAACAAATTGCAACTACAGTCTAAAACTATAAACTTTGTGAGAAAACACAAAACATTTTCCTCGGCTTGAAATGTTACACCCTCTCATGCTGCTATCCTGCCCCGTTAAGTGGTAGGCCACACAAGCTCACAAAACGGGAGCTTGTGTCCTCGATTGCAACACTCACTACCGAGTTCCATGCTGCCTCTGGAAGCAACGTCACAAGAACTGTTTATCGGGTGCAATATGAAATGGGTTTGCATGGCCGAGTCACCGCACACAAGCCTAAGATCACCATTCACAATGCCAAGTGTCAGCTGCAGTTGTGTAAAGTTTGAAGCCATTGGACTCTGGAGCAGTGAAAATGCGTTCTCTGGAGTGATGAATCACGCTTCAAAATCTGGCAGTCTGACGGACAAATCTGGTTTTAGCCGATGTCAGGAGCACTCTACCTGCCCTAATGCATAGAGCCAACTGTGAAGTTTGGTGGAAGATAAATAATGGTCTGGGGCTGTTTCATGGTTCTGGCTAGGCCGCTTAGTTTCAATGAAGGGAAATCTTAACTCTACAGCATACTGTAACAGTTGTCGTATGAAGGAGAGGACCAGAGTGCAGCGTGGTAAGTGTTCATCTTGATTTTTAATACAAATAGTGAACACTGAAACAAAAACAATAAAATGACAAATGAACAGTCCTGAACGGTGAAATAAAACACAGAACAGAAAATAAACACCCACGAAACACAAGTGGGAAAAGGCTACCTAAGTATGATTCTCAATCAGAGACAACTAACAACACCTGCCTCGGACTGAGAACCATACCAGGCCAAACGCAAACACAACATAGAAAACGGAACAACATAGACAACCCACCCAACTCACGCCCTGACCATACTAAACAAAGACATAATAAAAGAACGTCATAATAAAAGAAGGTCAGAACGTGACAGTACCCCCCCCCCCCCCCCAAAAGTGCGGACTCTGGCCGCAAAACCTAAACCTGTAGGGGAGGGTCTGGGTGGGTGTCTGTCCGCGGTGGCGGCTCTGGCGCGGCACGTGGACCCCACTCCACCATAGTCCTTCTCCGCCTCTTCACCAGCCTCCGTGGCCTCTTTAACGCGGCGACCCTCGCCGCCGACCTCGGACTGGGGACACAAGCCACAGGTCCCGAGCGGACGGGAAATTTCAGCAGCACCGGACGGACGGGAGATTCCGGCAGCACCGGACAGGCAGGAGACTCCGGCAGCTCCGGAGTGAAGGGCGATTCTGGCAGCTCCTGGCTGACTGACGGCTCTGGCAGCTCCTGGCAGCTCCTGGCTGACTGACGGCTGTGGCAGCTCCTGGCTGACTGACGGCTCTGGCAGCTCCTGGCTGACTGACGGCTCTGGCAGCTCCTGGCTGACTGACGGCTCTGGCAGCTCCTGGCTGACAGACGGGAGACTCTGGCAGCTCAGGACAGACGGGAAACTCTGGCAGCTCAGGACAGACGGGAGACTCTGGCAGCTCAGGACAGACGGGAGATGCTGGCAGCTCAGGACAGACGGGAGACGCTGACAGCTCAGGACAGACGGGAGATGCTGGCAGCTCAGGACAGACGGGAGACTCTGGCAGCTCAGGACAGACGGGAGATGCTGGCAGCTCAGGACAGACGGGAGACGCTGGCAGCTCAGGACAGACGGGACTCTCTGGCAGCGCTGGGCAGGAGGAAGACTCTGGCAGCGCTGAGCGTCCGGGAGCACCTGTAGGAAAAAATATCGAAAAGGAGCGGGACAACATTCCACAGGCGTCAATCAACAGCCTGATCAACTCTATGCTAAGGTGATGTGGGCTCCCGAGTGGCGCAGCGGTCTAAGGTACTGTGTCAGTCGTGCAAGAGGTGTCACTTGTTCAAATCCAAGCTGCATTATTATTGTTATTTGACCCTGCTGGTAATCTATGAACATTAGAACATCTTGGCCATGTTCTGTTATATTCTCCACCCGGCACAGCCAGAAGAGGACTGGCCACCCCCCATACCCTGGTACCTCTCTAGGTTTCTTCCTAGGTTCTGGCCTTTCTAGGGAGGTTTTCCTAGCCACTGTGCTTCTTACACCTGCATTGCTTGCTGTTTGGGGTTTTAGGTTGGTTTCTGTACAGCACTTTGTGACATCAGCTGATGTAAGAAGGGCTTTATCAATACATTTGATTGATTAATTGCATCACACCCGGCCGTGATTGGGAGTCCCATAGGGCGGGGCACAATTGGCCCAGCGTCATCCGGGGTAGGCCGTCATTGTAAATAAGAATTTGTTCTTAACTGACTTGCCTAGTTAAATAAAGGTTATATTAAAAAATATATATATATATATTAAATTAAATGTGTCCCGCTGCATGAGGCAAATGGTGGTCACACCAGATACTGACTGGTTTTCTGATCCACGCTCCTATCTTCATTTAAAAAGGTATCTGTTACCAACAGATGCACATCTGTATTCCCAGTCATGTGAAATCCATAGATTAGGGCCTAAAGAACATATTTTAATTGACTGATTTCCTTATATGAACTATAACTCAGTAAAATCGTTGAAATTGTAGCATGTTGAGTTTATATTTATGTTCAGTGTAGATACATACTATTTTTCCACATATTGCCAGATTATTGCTATCAACCCTGTTTGTATCTTTTGGAACAATGGTAGTGAAGTTTATTAAAATGATGTAGAATAGATGGGCCACCACAGATGTTACAGGCATCCACAGGTCTTGACCACCATGTTGCGATGCTTCTTTAGGATCACATTGTTGTTGTCGTCGTAGAAGAGTACAGAGATGGGACTGAGCTTGGTGGGTGCGCAGCACGCTTTGGGAACCTCATCCGGCTTCAAAAGGTGAACCTGCCATAAATAAAGGTCAATCAGACTTATTCATACATACACTTTGATATAATCAATGATAATATCCTGTTTATAAAAGAGGTATGGATTATTATTATGCAGATGGTTCAGTGCTCTCCTACCTCAGTGGGAGGTGGCTTTGCCCCCCTTGTCTGAATGTGGTCAATATGTTTTATCCCGTGTTGTCTGTGCTCCACAAGACTTTATAGCCCACTGAGCCAAAGCCTAGACTTTCAGAAGTTCAACAACAACTTCCATGAAACAAGCTAAAACATTTCAATGGGCCATTGACCTAGCTAGTGACTTTAAAAAATAGATTTGGTCTTTAAGTTTTAGATTATACACACACAACATAGGAAAGCCTCTGGTGACAAAATAGGGTCAATGGAATTAGAATGATGACCAGGAATTGTATAGGATTCTAATGGTAACCATGGAGTTCCAAACTCATTTCTATGGCAACACAGCTGTCAATTTTATAAACAACAATTTCAAATATATGCGTTGCCATGAGACATCTAACCGTTAGAACATATTGGCGTTCTATTGAACGTTTTCTGTTCGAAAACAAGAACAACTTCAATTTGCTGTTCAACAACAACAAACTTGACTGATTTTTGAGACCTGAGATTAAAACATCGATAGGAAAATGCCTGGGTGCTTTTCAAGATTGACAGAGAGAGTGCGAGGACGTCGGCAGCCTTCTGCGTCGACAGGTTGTTCAAATTCATTTATGGGTTGTTTTTGTTGTCTTTTTCCGTTTTGCAGGGTTCGCGATCGTCGGGAGGTGGACAGCGACAGCGACTTCGAAGAGGGTACGTGGAGTTTTAAACTTCTTATTTTACCACATTCAACATTGACAATGTAATTTGTGAAATGTTGTGTATTTCTGTCATCCAAACTTTCAAGGTAACGTTAACTTGAGTAATTGTTGCTAAGCGATGCACTTTTGCTAGTAGTACTAGCTAGCGCGCTACGTTTTACGTCCTAATAACTGTTTGTTTGTTTTCCTGTTCCTACTTTTAGAATCAACTGTACTGGATGAGGTCCAGTTGGATGTGCCACTGCTGCCAGTTATCCTTCATGTCCAGGATGCTGCTATCATCCTTGAGGATGTGCCGACTATCCTTGAGGTACACTTTTCAGAAAGCTTTTGGTTTTATGTTTGAAAAGTATCCCACATATTCATTCTGAAAATCTTTGTTGTCTGCTTTAGGAGCCCACTGGTAATTGGCAGCTGATACCGATTAGGTTCAGCCCCCTGTACTGTGATCCTGTTGTGATCAGGGTAAGAGAACCACACACAGTCACATCACCGTTACAATGTTTGCTGTTTCTAACCTGAATTTACTGTAATGTCACCCCCCTCTTGTGCAGAACAATGCCGGTCCAGTGGCTAAAGCCTGGAGAACTTTCCAGTTCATCAGCCCCATTATCACCTACATGCGTGGGGGATCCCAGGTATGTGTCTTTGTAACTATCTAGTCCTAATCTTCAGAGTCATGTGATCAAGATGGAAATATGTTACAGCGATGGCTGATGTTGTTTTGTTGATGTTACTTGTCGTTTCTCTCCACAGCAGGTGGTGGTGAGGATGCACCATGTGAGTAGGGTTCGAGGCCTGGAGACTCAACTGGTGTGGGCCATCTCCAAGGAGACAGCCAGGCTTAGTCCAGAGGGCATCCCCTACTGTGCCACCAAGGTGCAGTCTGTCACTTGGATCCAGGTAAGATGTAAATACTACTGAAATAGTATTAGATTGGGCTTTTCTTCACTTATTCCATTTGGCCTTAACATGTCGTCTCTCTCTGTCAGTATGTGGCTGGCAGGGTGACCCAGTATGCGTCTCACCTCCGCCACGAGACGTCTGTGGACGTGACGTTTGGCTGCTACCAGGTAAATAAACGTTTTCCTATGTATATAGAATACCAATTACTGGGCATTTTTCCATTAGATCTGCTCTGTTTTTTAATAACGTGTGTGTGGTAAACAGGTGTGTTGTGTGTGTTTTTGGAGCAGCAGACTGATGTCTCGGTGGTGTACGCCACTCTCCACATGGGGCTGGATGGGCTGCTCTCCTCCTCGTGGGGGTCGGAGGCTGCCTCCGTCTCTACGCCCACCAATCAGCAGTTCACTGAGCCAGAGCCTGAGGGCCACAACCTCTATGAGGTCAGATGTTAGACACACAGCTACACATTCTATAGACTAGTAGCATTAAGATCCATCCATTGACCCATTGTTTGTCATGTCACAGATGTTGAATGTTTGTTCTGTTGTTGTAGGGCTGGGAGGAGGACCTGCTGCCTGAGGAGAGGGAGGTTCCTCTGCTAAAGTGAGTTCCTCTAAATGTCTGTGTAGTCTGGGCTTGTCAGATGCTGAAGGATAGTTATCACCATGCTGTATCCCCATTGACTCTAATGGTTGACATGCTCCATTCCCTCCCTCCCACAGCCTCTACCTTACCACCAAGAGAGTGGAGGACATCGCCCTGAGGCTCGTCTCCCTGCGCCAGGCCTTCACTGTGAGTGGACCCACTTAAATTTTTTCTCTTGTTTTGTCTGTCTCCTAGAGGAAGATGGGTGTCTCACCCTAACTCTTCCCTCTTCTCTAGACACTGCTTGGTTCCACCCTGAGCAGGAACCATCTGTTTGTGGCAGGAAAGGTCCTAATGGGCGCACTGGTTCAGGCCCACCACATGGTAGCTCACTAACTCATTATTCATTCAAGGGAAAGAGAGCGTCCTCAGTGGGAAATGTGTTCTGTTCATTAATATCAACGCTCTTTGCTTTGTGATAGGACGAGTCCGAATTCATCCGTGCCTATAATGACTTTGTGGACTACCTGAGTGACCCCTCCAAGAAGATTGACATTGAGAGGGAGCTGGCTGAGGCAAAGGTGAGTTCATTAACTCTTTCATGTCTCACTTTGAGTTCTACCACATGCATGTCTTTTATACATCACAGTATCTGATCTGTTTGAAATCATTCCTATTTTCTTGTCCTAGATCCATCATGTTAACCTGATAGATGTCCTCTTTGAACTGGTGCTGTTTGGGTTGATGACAGCTCAGAAGTCCCTGATGGTGGTAAGTAGCATCTCACTGGTACATGTTTCGATGTCTCTCTATTAGCAAATTCACTTCAATTTCTCTTCTCTCCTCTTCTGTTTCCTTTAGCACCCTGGTGGGTTCATGGAGCGTCTGTACGCTCTCCTGTACTCCTTCCTGCCCGCTGCTGCCAGCATTGAGCCAAAGGCTGAGAGATACCTGCTGCTGCTCAATGTAAGAGTCAATAGTTTACTTCCTTATTCCTAGTTGACCTGAATAACAGGGTTTCAATTACATTTTACAGGGAGTAACTCTCCTTGTCTCTTTCCTCTTGGTAAGCTAGTAACTCAGAGCCATTATCTATGTGTTGTGTGGTGTTCTCTTCAGGGCGGGCTGATGGCTCTGCTTGATGACATGTTTGGGCAGCAGCTGGCCTGGTACTTTAACCCAGAATCTTTGGTCACTGAGCTCTCCAGCCTCCTGGAGTACCACCTGGAGAACCTCATGGCCAGCATGTAGTCCTACTGCAGAGATCTGAAAGGCCACACTCTCTCTTGCTCTCTCTCTCTCTCTGTCCATCGCTCTCTCTCTCTGTCCATCTCTCTCTCTCTGTCCATCTCTCTCTCTCTCTCTCTCTCTGTCGATCTCTCTCTCTCTTTCTCTCTCTCTGTCCATCTCTCTCTCTCTCTCTCTCTCTCAGGATTTGAGGACTTGAAGTGCTTTGTTGAACCTTGATTAGTTAACACACATTAAATTAATGTTTTCTCTTGTTTTCTCTCCCCACAGGATTCTTGTGCCACTTTGCCACCTAAGAGGGATATAGACATTAACGCACTATATTACTTTGCACTGAATTTTACATTTTTAAATAAAATAACTAGTAGTTCAACAGCATTTGTCTCGGTCGTTTCATTTACTTGATTATTTCATCACTATTTCCTCTTCCTGGAGTTATGAGGCTAATATTACATGAACAATTGTGCTTTATTCTTTGCATATGGAAATAAACAACATTTAATTGATTTACAGGTACTACATGCCCACACTTTATGGCATTGTATTGTGATGTGTGATACTGTACTGACTCTTCAAGCTGTTGAAAGTGTTCCACAGGGATGCTGGCCCATGTTGACTCCCAATGCTTCCCACAGTTGTGTCAAATTCATTCAATGTCTTTTGGGTGGTGGACCATTCTTGATACACCTACTACCATACCCTGTTCAAAGGCACTTACATATTTAGTCTTAATGGCACACATACACAATCCATATCTCAATTGTTTCAATGCTTAAACATCATTATTTAACCTGTCTCCTTCATCTACACTAATTGAAGTTGGTTTAACAAGTGACATCAATAAGGGATCATAGTTTTACCTGGTCAGTCTGTCATTTAAAGAGCAGGCATATAGTATAAAGTCGACCACTTCAGTCTTGAATGTAACTTCTCACTATCTGTACTCTACTGAAACCAATGTTATTGTTCATGTGAGAGAGGGTGTAGTAGTGCATACTGACCACTAGTTGGATCATAGCGTGGTTTGTGGTGTTCATGCAGGAACCCAGAGGGTGGAATAATGTGTCCAGTCGTGGCCAAAAGTTTTGAGAATGACACAAATATTAATTTTCAAAGTCCTCAGTAACTCCCCTTTTTCTATTGATTCTTGAAACATAGCAAGAATGAAAGGAATCAATTTATCATCGAATGCTTTCTAAAACTTGCTTATTAAACCATCATTTCCAGGGGACCTATTGTCCTTAAGGCTTTTAATACAGTCTTTTATCTCAACTTCAGATAACTCATCACAAAAATCCCTGAAATCAATTTCTATCTTCTTAGCAATGTTTGCTACATTGTCTAAGAAAAGATCCACATTGGAAGTTGATTGGGCTAAATGTATACAGATTCTGATAAAACTGGGTAACATGCTGAGAGATTTCTTTTGGATTTTCACTGGTAGTATTATTAATCATTAATTTACATATGCAAGTTTTTTCGCCTACCCTTTTTTCTAAATTAAAGAAATATTTTGTATTTTTCTCTCCCTCTTCCATCCATTTTCGTCTTGATCTTACAAACGCTCCCCGGGCCTTTTCCTTGTAGAAACAGCCAAACTGCATTTGTCGTGATGATAGCTCCAGTAATTCCTGATTAGTTAGTTCAGTTTTTTTAGTACAATCCATTATTCCCTTTATGATGTCATATTCTTTCAATTCAATTCAATTCAAGGGCTTTATTGGCATGGGAAACATGTGTTAACATTGCCAAAGCAAGTGAGGTAGACAACATACAAAGTGAATATATATAAAGTGAAAAACAACAAAAATTAACAGTAAACATTACACATACAGAATTTTCAAAACAGTAAAGACATTACAAATGTCATATTATATATATATATACAATGTACAAATAGTTAAAGGACACAAGATAAAATGAATAAGCATAAATATGGGTTGTATTTACAATGGTGTTTGTTCTTCACTGGTTGCCCTTTTCTTGTGGCAACAGGTCACAAATATTGCTGCTGTGATGGCACACTGTGGAATTTCACCCAAAAGATATGGGAGTTTTTCAAAATTGGATTTGTTTTCGAATTCTTTGTGGATCTGTGTAATCTGGGGAAATATGTCTCTCTAATATGGTCATACATTGGGCAGGAGGTTAGGAAGTGCAGCTCAGTTTCCACCTCATTTTGTGGGCAGTGAGCACATAGCCTGTCTTCTCTTGAGAGCCATGTCTGCCTACGGCCTTTCTCAATAGCAAGGCTATGCTCACTGAGTCTGTACATAGTCAAAGCTTTCCTTAATTTTGGGTCAGTCACAGTGGTCAGGTATTCTGCCGCTGTGTACTCTCTGTGTAGGGCCAAATAGCATTCTAGTTTGCTCTGTCTTTTTGTTAATTCTTTCCAATGTGTTAAGTAATTATCTTTTTGTTTTCTCATGATTTGGTTGGGTCTAATTGTGCTGTTGTCCTGGGGCTCTGTAGGGTGTGTTTGTGAACAGAGCCCCAGGACCAGCTTGCTTATGGGACTCTTCTCCAGGTTCATCTCTCTGTAGGTGATGGCTTTGTTATGGAAGGTTTGTGAATCGCTTCCTTTTAGGTGGTTGTAGAATTTAACGGCTCTTTTCTGGATTTTGATAATTAGTGGGTATCGGCCTAATTCTGCTCTGCATGCATTATTTGGTGTTTTACGTTGTACACGGAGGATATTTTTGCAGAATTCTGCGTGCAGAGTCTCAATTTGGTGTTTGTCCCATTTTGTGAAGTCTTGGTTGGTGAGCGGACCCCAGACCTCACAACCATAAAAGGCAATGGGCTCTATGACTGATTCAAGTATTTTTAGCCAAATCCTAATTGGTATGTTGAAATTTATGTTTCTTTTGATGGCATAGAATGCCCTTCTTGCCTTGTCTCTCAGATCGTTCACAGCTTTGTGGAAGTTACCTGTGGCGCTGATGTTTAGGCCAAGGTATGTATCGTTTTTTGTGTGCTCTAGGGCAACAGTGTCTAGATGGAATTTGTATTTGTGGTCCTGGTGACTGGACCTTTTTTGGAACACCATTATTTTGGTCTTACTGAGATTTACTGTCAGGGCCCAGGTCTGACAGAATCTGTGCATAAGATCTAGGTGCTGCTGTAGGCCCTCCTTGGTTGGTGACAGAAGCACCAGATCATCAGCAAACAGCAGACATTTGACTTGGATTCTAGCAGGGGAGGCCGGGTGCTGCAGACTTTTCTAGTGCCCGCGCCAATTCGTTGATATATATGTTGAAGAGGGTGGGGCTTAAGCTGCATCCCTGTCTAACCCCACGACCCTGTGTGAAGAAATGTGTGTGTTTTTTGCCAATTTTAACCGCACACTTGTTGTTTGTGTACATGGATTTTATAATGTCGTATGTTTTACCCCCAACACCACTTTCCATCAGTTTGTATAGCAGACCCTCATGCCAGATTGAGTCGAAGGCTTTTTGAAATCAACAAAGCATGAGAATACTTTGCCTTTGTTTTGGTTTGTTTGGTTGTCAATTAGGGTGTGCAGGGTGAATACATGGTCTGTTGTACGGTAATTTGGTAAAAAGCCAATTTGACATTTGCTCAGTACATTGTTTTCATTGAGGAAATGTACGAGTCTGCTGTTAATAATAATGCAGAGGATTTTCCCAAGGTTACTGTTTACACATATTCCACGGTAGTTATTGGGGTCAAATTTGTCTCCACTTTTGTGGATTGGGGTGATCAGTCCTTGGTTCCAAATATTGGGGAAGATGCCAGAGCTAAGTATGATGTTAAAGAGTTTTAGTATAGCCAATTGGAATTTGTTGTCTGTATATTTGATCATTTCATTGAGGATACCATCGACACCACAGGCCTTTTTGGGTTGAAGGGTTTTTATTTTGTCCTGTAACTCATTCAATGTAATTGGAGAATCCAGTGGGTTCTGGTAGTCTTTAATAGTTGATTCTAAGATCTGTATTTGATCATGTATATGTTTTTGCTCTTTGTTCTTTGTTATAGAACCAAAAAGATTGGAGAAGTGGTTTACCCATACATCTCCATTTTGGATAGATAATTCTTCGTGTTGTTGTTTGTTTAGTGTTTTCCAATTTTCCCAGAAGTGGTTAGAGTCTATGGATTCTTCAATTGCATTGAGCTGATTTCTGACATGCTGTTCCTTCTTTTCCGTAGTGTATTTCTGTATTGTTTTAGTGATTCACCATAGTGAAGGCGTAGACTCAGGTTTTCCGGGTCTCTATGTTTTTGGTTGGACAGGTTTCTCAATTTCTTTCTTAGATTTTTGCATTCTTCATCAAACCATTTGTCATTATTGTTAATTTTCTTCGGTTTTCTATTTGATATTTTTAGATTTGATAGGGAAGCTGAGAGGTCAAATATACTGTTAAGATTTTCTACTGCCAGGTTTACACCTTCACTATTACAGTGGAACGTTTTACCCAGGAAATTGTCTAAAAGGGATTGAATTTGTTGTTGCCTAATTGTTTTTGGTAGGTTTCCAAACTGCATTCCTTCCATCTATAGCATTTCTTAATGTTACTCAGTTCCTTTGGCTTTGATGCCTCATAATTGAGTATTGCTCTGTTTAAGTAGACTGTGATTTTGCTGTGGTCTGATAGGGGTGTCAGTGGGCTTACTGTGAACGCTCTGAGAGATTCTGGGTTGAGGTCAGTGATAAAGTAGTCTACAGTACTACTGCCAAGAGATGAGCTATAGGTGTACCTACCATAGGAGTCCCCTCGAAGCCTACCGTTGACTATGTACATACCCAGCGTGCGACAGAGCTGCAGGAGTTGTGACCCGTTTTTGTTGGTTATGTTGTCATAGTTGTGCCTAGGGGGGCATATGTGGGAGGTGATGATGTCACCTCCAGGCAGATGTTTGTCCCCCTGTGTGCTGAGGGTGTCAGGTTCTTGTCCGGTTCTGGCATTTAGGTCGCCACAGACTAGTACATGTCCCTGGGCCTGGAAATGATTGATTTCGCCCTCCAGGATGGAGAAGCTGTCTTCATTAAAATATGGGGATTCTAGTGGGGGATATAGGTAGCACACAGGAGGACATTTTTCTCTGTTAGGATAATTTCCTTTTGAATTTCTAGCCAAATGTAGAATGTTCCTGTTTTGATTAATTTAATGAAGTGAGTTAGGTCTGCTCTATACCAAATTAGCATACCCCTGAGTCCCTTCCCTGTTTCACACCTGGTAGTTTGGTGGATGGGACTACCAGCTCTCTGTAACCTAGAGGGCAACCAGTGGGTCTGTCTCCTCTATACCAGGTTTCTTGCAGGATGACAATGTCTGTGTTACCGATTTCTTTGGTGAAGTCCGGGTTTCTGCTCTTCATGCCAAAGGCAGATGACCTCAGGCCTTGGATATTCCAGGATGATATAGTGAATGCTTTTTGTTCCATAGAGTGTCCAATGTTGTTGGTCGTGGTTTGGCCTCAGGCCAGAAAGTGTGAGCAGAGCCTGCTGAGCATCTGGTACATGCCATTGGCTTGGGCGAGTGTGAGAGTGGGGGTTGGGACTGTTTGCCCGCTCACTACCTGGGCGTATGTGTGGCTTCCATGTTGAGGCCCTCTTTGCGGGGGTGGGGTGCATGGGGTGGGCAGGAGTGGCATAGGTCTGATCTGAGGGGGCCTAAATGGTGTGTGGGCATGGTTGACGTGGGGGGGTGTTGATTGGTTGGGGTGGGGTCCCTCACTGTCCTGGAGATGAATCTCATGATCACTGGTCGTGGTGGCAGGTTGTTTTCCCCATCTCTCAGCCTACCCAGATCGTGCACTACATCCAGAGAACCTGCAACAACATTTCGCTCCTCCTCCGGGACAACTGCCCTGCAAATGTCCTTCAGTCTTGCTTTGATGTTCTCATCAGATTTTTCTGCTATTCCATAAATTCGAAGATTCCATCTCCGACCATACCTGCCATTCTCGTTTACCTTTGACTCCATTTCAGTGAGTTTCTTCTGCTTTGCAACCTGAATTTTCAATTAATTACACAATTATTCAAAATAGCTACATTGTATGGTTAGATATATTTTTTTGTGAAAAAACAAATTGCAACTACAGTCTAAAACTATAAACTTTGTGAGAAAACACAAAACATTTTCCTCGGCTTGAAATGTTACACCCTCTCATGCTGCTATCCTGCCCCGTTAAGTGGTAGGCCACACAAGCTCACAAAACGGGAGCTTGTGTCCTCGATTGCAACACTCACTACCGAGTTCCATGCTGCCTCTGGAAGCAACGTCACAAGAACTGTTTATCGGGTGCAATATGAAATGGGTTTGCATGGCCGAGTCACCGCACACAAGCCTAAGATCACCATTCACAATGCCAAGTGTCAGCTGCAGTTGTGTAAAGTTTGAAGCCATTGGACTCTGGAGCAGTGAAAATGCGTTCTCTGGAGTGATGAATCACGCTTCAAAATCTGGCAGTCTGACGGACAAATCTGGTTTTAGCCGATGTCAGGAGCACTCTACCTGCCCTAATGCATAGAGCCAACTGTGAAGTTTGGTGGAAGATAAATAATGGTCTGGGGCTGTTTCATGGTTCTGGCTAGGCCGCTTAGTTTCAATGAAGGGAAATCTTAACTCTACAGCATACTGTAACAGTTGTCGTATGAAGGAGAGGACCAGAGTGCAGCGTGGTAAGTGTTCATCTTGATTTTTAATACAAATAGTGAACACTGAAACAAAAACAATAAAATGACAAATGAACAGTCCTGAACGGTGAAATAAAACACAGAACAGAAAATAAACACCCACGAAACACAAGTGGGAAAAGGCTACCTAAGTATGATTCTCAATCAGAGACAACTAACAACACCTGCCTCGGACTGAGAACCATACCAGGCCAAACGCAAACACAACATAGAAAACGGAACAACATAGACAACCCACCCAACTCACGCCCTGACCATACTAAACAAAGACATAATAAAAGAACGTCATAATAAAAGAAGGTCAGAACGTGACAGTACCCCCCCCCACCCCAAAAGTGCGGACTCTGGCCGCAAAACCTAAACCTGTAGGGGAGGGTCTGGGTGGGTGTCTGTCCGCGGTGGCGGCTCTGGCGCGGCACGTGGACCCCACTCCACCATAGTCCTTCTCCGCCTCTTCACCAGCCTCCGTGGCCTCTTTAACGCGGCGACCCTCGCCGCCGACCTCGGACTGGGGACACAAGCCACAGGTCCCGAGCGGACGGGAAATTTCAGCAGCACCGGACGGACGGGAGATTCCGGCAGCACCGGACAGGCAGGAGACTCCGGCAGCTCCGGAGTGAAGGGCGATTCTGGCAGCTCCTGGCTGACTGACGGCTCTGGCAGCTCCTGGCAGCTCCTGGCTGACTGACGGCTGTGGCAGCTCCTGGCTGACTGACGGCTCTGGCAGCTCCTGGCTGACTGACGGCTCTGGCAGCTCCTGGCTGACTGACGGCTCTGGCAGCTCCTGGCTGACAGACGGGAGACTCTGGCAGCTCAGGACAGACGGGAAACTCTGGCAGCTCAGGACAGACGGGAGACTCTGGCAGCTCAGGACAGACGGGAGATGCTGGCAGCTCAGGACAGACGGGAGACGCTGACAGCTCAGGACAGACGGGAGATGCTGGCAGCTCAGGACAGACGGGAGACTCTGGCAGCTCAGGACAGACGGGAGATGCTGGCAGCTCAGGACAGACGGGAGACGCTGGCAGCTCAGGACAGACGGGACTCTCTGGCAGCGCTGGGCAGGAGGAAGACTCTGGCAGCGCTGAGCGTCCGGGAGCACCTGTAGGAAAAAATATCGAAAAGGAGCGGGACAACATTCCACAGGCGTCAATCAACAGCCTGATCAACTCTATGCTAAGGTGATGTGGGCTCCCGAGTGGCGCAGCGGTCTAAGGTACTGTGTCAGTCGTGCAAGAGGTGTCACTTGTTCAAATCCAAGCTGCATTATTATTGTTATTTGACCCTGCTGGTAATCTATGAACATTAGAACATCTTGGCCATGTTCTGTTATATTCTCCACCCGGCACAGCCAGAAGAGGACTGGCCACCCCCCATACCCTGGTACCTCTCTAGGTTTCTTCCTAGGTTCTGGCCTTTCTAGGGAGGTTTTCCTAGCCACTGTGCTTCTTACACCTGCATTGCTTGCTGTTTGGGGTTTTAGGTTGGTTTCTGTACAGCACTTTGTGACATCAGCTGATGTAAGAAGGGCTTTATCAATACATTTGATTGATTAATTGCATCACACCCGGCCGTGATTGGGAGTCCCATAGGGCGGGGCACAATTGGCCCAGCGTCATCCGGGGTAGGCCGTCATTGTAAATAAGAATTTGTTCTTAACTGACTTGCCTAGTTAAATAAAGGTTATATTAAAAAATATATATATATATATTCAATTAAATGTGTCCCGCTGCATGAGGCAAATGGTGGTCACACCAGATACTGACTGGTTTTCTGATCCACGCTCCTATCTTCATTTAAAAAGGTATCTGTTACCAACAGATGCACATCTGTATTCCCAGTCATGTGAAATCCATAGATTAGGGCCTAAAGAACATATTTTAATTGACTGATTTCCTTATATGAACTATAACTCAGTAAAATCGTTGAAATTGTAGCATGTTGAGTTTATATTTATGTTCAGTGTAGATACATACTATTTTTCCACATATTGCCAGATTATTGCTATCAACCCTGTTTGTATCTTTTGGAACAATGGTAGTGAAGTTTATTAAAATGATGTAGAATAGATGGGCCACCACAGATGTTACAGGCATCCACAGGTCTTGACCACCATGTTGCGATGCTTCTTTAGGATCACATTGTTGTTGTCGTCGTAGTCGTAGAAGAGTACAGAGATGGGACTGAGCTTGGTGGGTGCGCAGCACGCTTTGGGAACCTCATCCGGCTTCAAAAGGTGAACCTGCCATAAATAAAGGTCAATCAGACTTATTCATACATACACTTTGATATAATCAATGATAATATCCTGTTTATAAAAGAGGTATGGATTATTATTATGCAGATGGTTCAGTGCTCTCCTACCTCAGTGGGAGGTGGCTTTGCCCCCCCCTTGTCTGAATGTGGTCAATATGTTTTATCCCGTGTTGTCTGTGCTCCACAAGACTTTATAGCCCACTGAGCCAAAGCCTAGACTTTCAGAAGTTCAACAACAACTTCCATGAAACAAGCTAAAACATTTCAATGGGCCATTGACCTAGCTAGTGACTTTAAAAAATAGATTTGGTCTTTAAGTTTTAGATTATACACACACAACATAGGAAAGCCTCTGGTGACAAAATAGGGTCAATGGAATTAGAATGATGACCAGGAATTGTATAGGATTCTAATGGTAACCATGGAGTTCCAAACTCATTTCTATGGCAACACAGCTGTCAATTTTATAAACAACAATTTCAAATATATGCGTTGCCATGAGACATCTAACCGTTAGAACATATTGGCGTTCTATTGAACGTTTTCTGTTCGAAAACAAGAACAACTTCAATTTGCTGTTCAACAACAACAAACTTGACTGATTTTTGAGACCTGAGATTAAAACATCGACTGGAAAATGCCTGGGTGCTTTTCAAGATTGACAGAGAGAGTGCGAGGACGTCGGCAGCCTTCTGCGTCGACAGGTTGTTCAAATTCATTTATGGGTTGTTTTTGTTGTCTTTTTCCGTTTTGCAGGGTTCGCGATCGTCGGGAGGTGGACAGCGACAGCGACTTCGAAGAGGGTACGTGGAGTTTTAAACTTCTTATTTTACAACATTCAACATTGACAATGTAATTTGTGAAATGTTGTGTATTTCTGTCATCCAAACTTTCAAGGTAACGTTAACTTGAGTAATTGTTGCTAAGCGATGCACTTTTGCTAGTAGTACTAGCTAGCGCGCTACGTTTTACGTCCTAATAACTGTTTGTTTGTTTTCCTGTTCCTACTTTTAGAATCAACTGTACTGGATGAGGTCCAGTTGGATGTGCCACTGCTGCCAGTTATCCTTCATGTCCAGGATGCTGCTATCATCCTTGAGGATGTGCCGACTATCCTTGAGGTACACTTTTCAGAAAGCTTTTGGTTTTATGTTTGAAAAGTATCCCACATATTCATTCTGAAAATCTTTGTTGTCTGCTTTAGGAGCCCACTGGTAATTGGCAGCTGATACCGATTAGGTTCAGCCCCTGTACTGTGGTCCTGTTGTGATCAGGGTAAGAGAACCACACACAGTCACATCACCGTTACAATGTTTGCTGTTTCTAACCTGAATTTACTGTAATGTCACCCCCCTCTTGTGCAGAACAATGCCGGTCCAGTGGCTAAAGCCTGGAGAACTTTCCAGTTCATCAGCCCCATTATCACCTACATGCGTGGGGGATCCCAGGTATGTGTCTTTGTAACTATCTAGTCCTAATCTTCAGAGTCATGTGATCAAGATGGAAATATGTTACAGCGATGGCTGATGTTGTTTTGTTGATGTTACTTGTCGTTTCTCTCCACAGCAGGTGGTGGTGAGGATGCACCATGTGAGTAGGGTTCGAGGCCTGGAGACTCAACTGGTGTGGGCCATCTCCAAGGAGACAGCCAGGCTTAGTCCAGAGGGCATCCCCTACTGTGCCACCAAGGTGCAGTCTGTCACTTGGATCCAGGTAAGATGTAAATACTACTGAAATAGTATTAGATTGGGCTTTTCTTCACTTATTCCATTTGGCCTTAACATGTCGTCTCTCTCTGTCAGTATGTGGCTGGCAGGGTGACCCAGTATGCGTCTCACCTCCGCCACGAGACGTCTGTGGACGTGACGTTTGGCTGCTACCAGGTAAATAAACGTTTTCCTATGTATATAGAATACCAATTACTGGGCATTTTTCTATTAGATCTGCTCTGTTTTTTAATAACGTGTGTGTGGTAAACAGGTGTGTTGTGTGTGTTTTTGGAGCAGCAGACTGATGTCTCGGTGGTGTACGCCACTCTCCACATGGGGCTGGATGGGCTGCTCTCCTCCTCGTGGGGGTCGGAGGCTGCCTCCGTCTCTACGCCCACCAATCAGTAGTTCACTGAGCCAGAGCCTGAGGGCCACAACCTCTATGAGGTCAGATGTTAGACACACAGCTACACATTCTATAGACTAGTAGCATTAAGATCCATCCATTGACCCATTGTTTGTCATGTCACAGATGTTGAATGTTTGTTCTGTCGTTGTAGGGCTGGGAGGAGGACCTGCTGCCTGAGGAGAGGGAGGTTCCTCTGCTAAAGTGAGTTCCTCTAAATGTCTGTGTAGTCTGGGCTTGTCAGATGCTGAAGGATATTTATCACCATGCTGTATCCCCATTGACTCTAATGGTTGACATGCTCCATTCCCTCCCTCCCACAGCCTCTACCTTACCACCAAGAGAGTGGAGGACATCGCCCTGAGGCTCGTCTCCCTGCGCCAGGCCTTCACTGTGAGTGGACCCACTTAAATTTTTTCTCTTGTTTTGTCTGTCTCCTAGAGGAAGATGGGTGTCTCACCCTAACTCTTCCCTCTTCTCTAGACACTGCTTGGTTCCACCCTGAGCAGGAACCATCTGTTTGTGGCAGGAAAGGTCCTAATGGGCGCACTGGTTCAGGCCCACCACATGGTAGCTCACTAACTCATTATTCATTCAAGGGAAAGAGAGCGTCCTCAGTGGGAAATGTGTTCTGTTCATTAATATCAACGCTCTTTGCTTTGTGATAGGACGAGTCCGAATTCATCCGTGCCTATAATGACTTTGTGGACTACCTGAGTGACCCCTCCAAGAAGATTGACATTGAGAGGGAGCTGGCTGAGGCAAAGGTGAGTTCATTAACTCTTTCATGTCTCACTTTGAGTTCTACCACATGCATGTCTTTTATACATCACAGTATCTGATCTGTTTGAAATCATTCCTATTTTCTTGTCCTAGATCCATCATGTTAACCTGATAGATGTCCTCTTTGAACTGGTGCTGTTTGGGTTGATGACAGCTCAGAAGTCCCTGATGGTGGTAAGTAGCATCTCACTGGTACATGTTTCGATGTCTCTCTATTAGCAAATTCACTTCAATTTCTCTTCTCTCCTCTTCTGTTTCCTTTAGCACCCTGGTGGGTTCATGGAGCGTCTGTACGCTCTCCTGTACTCCTTCCTGCCCGCTGCTGCCAGCATTGAGCCAAAGGCTGAGAGATACCTGCTGCTGCTCAATGTAAGAGTCAATAGTTTACTTCCTTATTCCTAGTTGACCTGAATAACAGGGTTTCAATTACATTTTACAGGGAGTAACTCTCCTTGTCTCTTTCCTCTTGGTAAGCTAGTAACTCAGAGCCATTATCTATGTGTTGTGTGGTGTTCTCTTCAGGGCGGGCTGATGGCTCTGCTTGATGACATGTTTGGGCAGCAGCTGGCCTGGTACTTTAACCCAGAATCTTTGGTCACTGAGCTCTCCAGCCTCCTGGAGTACCACCTGGAGAACCTCATGGCCAGCATGTAGTCCTACTGCAGAGATCTGAAAGGCCACACTCTCTCTGTCTGTCCATCTCTCTCTGTCCATCCCTCTCTCTCTCTCTGTCCATCTCTCTCTCTCTGTCCATCTCTCTCTCTCTCTCTCTCTCCGTCCATCTCTCTCTCTCTGTCCATCTCTCTTTCTCTCTCTCAGGATTTGAGGACTTGAAGTGCTTTGTTGAACCTTGATTAGTTAACACACATTAAATTAATGTATTCTCTTGTTTTCTCTCCCCACAGGATTCTTGTGCCACTTTGCCACCTAACAGGGATCTAGACACTAACGCACTACATTACTTTGCACTGAATTTTACATTTTTAAATAAAATTACTGGTAGTTTAAAAGCATTTGTCTCTGTCTTTTCATTTACTAGATCATTTCATCACAATTTCCTCTTCCTGGAAATATGAGGCTAATTTTACATTACAATTATGCTTTATTCTTTAGATATGGAAATTAACAACAACATTTAATTGATTTACAGGTACTACAGGCCCACACTTTATGGCATTGTTTTGTGATGTGTGAGTCTGCCATTGTAGACTTAGGTAACTTGGGTATATTACTTTAAATTGGCCATATTTCTCATTAATGTCTGAGCCAATTACCTTCTTTCCCACTGAAAAGTTATCGTTCATGTGAGAGAGGGTGTAGTAGTGCATACTGACCACTAGTTGGATCATAGCGTGGTTGGTGGCGTTCATGTGAGAGAGGGTGTAGTAGTGTATACTGACCACTAGTTGGATCATAGCGTGGTTGGTGGCGTTCATGTGAGAGAGGGTGTAGTAGTGCATACTGACCACTAGTTGGATCATAGCGTGGTTGGTGGCGTTCATGTGAGAGAGGGTGTAGTAGTGCATACTGACCACTAGTTGGATCATAGCGTGTGGTTGGTGGCGTTCATGTGAGAGAGGGTGTAGTAGTGTATACTGACCACTAGTTGGATCATAGCGTGGTTGGTGGCGTTCATGCAGGAACCCAGAGGGTAAAAAATATCTAGTTAACAGAAGAAAGGAAGACAAAATAAGGACAGAAGAAAAAGGAAAAGAAAAGGACAACAAAGTGAAACCTCTAAAGAAACAAGAGACCATAATACAAGAAACAGCACTATAGAGAGATAGAACAACAACAACGCAGCCACTGCCAGCTAGCCTACTTCAGCAGTACTGTATCATTTGAATTATTTTAGTCAATAAGATTCCTGCTACGTAAGCTTAACTTTCTGAACATTCGAGACGTGTAGTCCACTTGTCATTCCAATCTCCTTTGCATTAGCGTAGCCTCTTCTGTAGCCTGTCAACTATGTGTCTGTCTATCCCTGTTCTCTCCTCTCTGCACAGACCATACAAACGCTCCACACCGCGTGGCCGCGGCCACTCTAATCTGGTGGTCCCAGCGCACGACCCACGTGGAGTTCCAGGTCTCCGGTAGCCTCTGGAACTGCCGATCTGCGGCCAACAAGGCAGAGTTCATCTCAGCCTATGCCTCCCTCCAGTCCCTCGACTTCTTGGCACTGACGGAAACATGGATCACCACAGATAACACTGCTACTCCTACTGCTCTCTCTTCGTCCGCCCACGTGTTCTCGCACACCCGAGAGCTTCTGGTCAGCGGGGTGGTGGCACCGGGATCCTCATCTCTCCCAAGTGGTCATTCTCTCTTTCTCCCCTTACCCATCTGTCTATCGCCTCCTTTGTATTCCATGCTGTCACAGTTACCAGCCCTTTCAAGCTTAACATCCTTATCATTTATCGCCCTCCAGGTTCCCTCGGAGAGTTCATCAATGAGCTTGATGCCGATAAGCTCCTTTCCTGAGGACGGCTCACCTCTCACAGTTCTGGGCGACTTTAACCTCCCCACGTCTACCTTTGACTCATTCCTCTCTGCCTCCTTCTTTCCACTCCTCTCCTCTTTTGACCTCACCCTCTCACCTTCCCCCTCTACTCACAAGGCAGGCAATACGCTCGACCTCATCTTTACTAGATGCTGTTCTTCCACTAACCTCACTGCAACTCCCTCCAAGTCTCCGACCACTACCTTGTATCCTTTTCCCTCTTGCTCTCATCCAACACTTCCCACACTGCCCCCTACTCGGATGGTATCGCGCCGTCCCAATCTTCGCTCTCTCTCCCCCGCTACTCTCTCCTCTTCCATCCTATCATCTCTTCCCTCTGCTCAAACCTTCTCCAACCTATCTCCTGATTCTGCCTCCTCAACCCTCCTCTCCTCCCTTTCTGCATCCCTTGATTCTCTATGTCCCCTATCCTTCAGGCCGGCTCGGTCCTCCCCTCCTGCTCCGTGGGCTCGACGACTCATTGCGAGCTCACAGAACAGGGCTCCGGGCAGCCGAGCGGAAATGGAGGAAAACTCGCCTCCCTGCGGACCTGGCATCCTTTCACTCCCTCCTCTCTACATTTTCCTCTTCTGTCTCTGCTGCTAAAGCCACTTTCTACCACTCTAAATTCCAAGCATCTGCCTCTAACCCTAGGAAGCTCTTTGCCACCTTCTCCTCCCTCCTGAATCCTCCTCCCCTCCCTCCTCCCTCTCTGCAGATGACTTCGTCAACCATTTTGAAAAGAAGGTCGACGACATCCGATCCTCGTTTGCTAAGTCAAACGACACCGCTGGTTCTGCTCACACTGCCCTACCCTGTGCTCTGACCTCTTTCTCCCTCTCTCTCCAGATGAAATCTCGCGTCTTGTGACGGCCGGCCGCCCAACAACCTGCCCGCTTGACCCTATTCCCTCCTCTCTTCTCCAGACCATTTCCGGAGACCTTCTCCCTTACCTCACCTCGCTCATCAACTCATCCCTGACCGCTGGCTACGTCCCTTCTGTCTTCAAGAGAGCGAGAGTTGCACCCCTTCTGAAAAAAACCTACACTCGATCCCTCCGATGTCAACAACTACAGACCAGTATCCCTTCTTTCTTTTCTCTCCAAAACTCTCGAATGTGCCGTCCTTGGCCAGCTCTCCCGCTATCTCTCTCAGAATGACCTTCTTGATCCAAATCAGTCAGGTTTCAAGACTAGTCATTCAACTGAGACTGCTCTTCTCTGTATCACGGAGGCCCTCCGCACTGCTAAAGCTAACTCTCTCTCCTCTGCTCTCATCCTTCTAGACCTATCGGCTGCCTTCGATACTGTGAACCATCAGATCCTCCTCTCCACCCTCTCCGAGTTGGGCATCTCCGGCGCGGCCCACGCTTGGATTGCGTCCTACCTGACAGGTCGCTCCTACCAGGTGGCGTGGCGAGAATCTGTCTCCTCACCACGCGCTCTCACCACTGGCGTCCCCCAGGGCTCTGTTCTAGGCCCTCTCCTATTCTCGCTATACACCAAGTCACTTGGCTCTGTCATAACCTCACATGGTCTCAATTTGTCCCCTCAATCACTCTTGCCACTTGCTTGCTATTTTCTTGCCTGCCGAAATTCTCCCTTCCTTCTATCTTGGGACTGCAAGGCCTGGCACACTTCAGAATACCCATCCCTCAATCCCCCATCCCATCGTGCTTTTCCCTCTAAAGGCTTTTTCTACATTTTTTAAAACACTTTTTCAGTTTTAGATTTTTTAAATGTAGGTACAGTAGTAATAATAAAATAATAATAATAAATAAAAAATGTGTACTCTTGGCAAAAAAGAAAGTTCAAATTCACAAGTCAACAGTAAACTGTTATAATAGAAAAAATATGTTTTTCAATGTATAATAATATAAGCAAAACTATGACTGAATGTGCATCCATGAAGAATCCCCTCCCCAATAGGTCCCTTCGCCCTCAATAGGACACCCCCAGCACCACCATCCCCATCAACCTCCCCCCACCCCTCAACCACAAAACACAATAATGATAATAATCATAGAAATTAAAATAAACATACATACACACGTGTACAGTACATATACATATTCACAGGAAACTCAACTTCTCTTATCTCTTTTCCTACATCAGATATGCAGGTGACATTTCCACGTGGATGACAGCACATAATCAACAAGACGGAGATGCTCTTCATCCGAGGGAATGACTGCCCGTTCACAGATGTTAGATAATACGAGATGATCACATGTCATTTACATTCCAGCCCTTGTCAGCACCAGAATTGGCTACTTCAACTTACACCCTGCTGGAATCTCTGCATTCTCAGATTCCCCTCTGTTATTAATCTCTATATTGTAATCAATAAAGTGTTTCAAAATGCTGTACTTTTATGAACATATGTGTTTAGATCATTTCTGAGAGAGAAGGGGTGTAATATCTCCAGATGAGCATGTGGTACCCTTCCTCACCCATGCCGACAAGATGTTACTTCTTGTGGGGTCTATGCCTTGAAAGTAAGTATGAGAGTATAAGTAATGTACCTACTAAAAGTATACTGACTAAAAGGCAAAACAGAATTGTCAAATTATATTATAGCTGTGTCGTTGTATACTTGCGAATAAGAATCTTAAGTTAAACATCGTTTTGTTGGTGAAAACTGGAAAACTGGTTGTGACCGCTGCCCACGAAGGCTCCATCAGTCCTGTATGAAAACTATCCCATCATTGGAGGATTAAGTCTGCGCTGCCTGTCAGGACTAGGTTAGGCTTGAGTTCCAGGCGACGGTATCACCTGGGAAACTTTCCAGAAAAAGTGGACTAAATGTTCAGTCGAGCTGTTGCAGCTTTCCAATATTTGTTGTCTCTTTATATTTGATTTGTCATTTTATATCTTATGCAAAGATTGAAATTTGTATTTCTTATTTAATGTTAACAAACTTAACTTTGTGATTAATATTTGTTATTTTCTTAAATGTTTCTAAAATAAAAGTTTGTTTCTTTATACTCCAATTTAGCTTTCTTTTGCACGCACTATTGGTCAACATGCGCTACCAAAATTATTCTGAAGTATGCCAGGCCTTGCAGTTCCAAGATCGAAGGAGGTGGGGGTAGAATTTCGGCAGGCAAGAAAATAGCCCCCCTTCTAATTTCCTTCAATTTGTGGCTAGAGTCAAGTACTTTCTGTCGCACACATCAGTCAAATACTTTTCTATAGAACAAACTTTAGGCAACCGAAATTAATATATGTGTGTTTATATTAGTGGGAGTAAAATGTCGGCAGGCAATAAACATTTCAGAACTGCTAGTCTAATAAAACATTGGTGAGATGACGAATTTTGGCAAAGAGATTTATTTATAAACAAATAGCCAAACCGAAAACTGCAGACATTACTAGTGCACCCCCGCGATCAAACCGACATAAAAAAAAATGAAACGCAGCCTAACGTGATCAGAAATCTCAAGTCGCAACAATGAAGAATTGAGTTGGCAAGACTTGGCAGGGTGGAGTTGTTCAGTACAACACCGGAAGAGTCATCTTTATTTCACACTTCCGGCCTGCTGATGAGCTCTTAAAGTGGCACTGCACCGAAAAGGCTCCGTGCAGGATTTCGCCAAAATGTAACCCATTGGACAAAAACTGGTTGAATCAACATGGTTTCCATGTCATTTCAACCCCAAAAATCTATGTGATGACATTGAATCAACGTATTTTTTTCACTCAACTTTGAACCTAAATCCAATTACATGGTGGCATTTGTTTTCATGTTGAATTCAAGGTTAGTTAACAACTAAACCAAATGTAAATCAAAACTTGAAGTTGAACTAATGTCTGTGCCCAGAGAAAAGTAATTTGTCTTAGTAAACATGTTTTGAAATACAGTAGGTTGTCAAATAAAGTCAATACAAAAGATATTCTGTTGGATCTGACAATTAATCTTGATGGTTGTACAGTCATCTCAAATAAAACTGAAGGACCTTGGTGTTACCCTGGACCCTGATCTCTCTTTTGACGAACATAGCAATAGTATTTCAAGGACAGCTTTTTTCCATCTACGTAACATTGCAAAAATCTTTAACTTTTTGTCCAAAAATGATGCAGAAAAATTTATCTATGCTTTTGTCACTTCTAGATTAGACCACTGCAATGCTCTACTTTCCGGCTACCCGGATAAAGCACTAAACTAGGGCTGATTTCAAGATTTTACTGCTAACCTACAAGGATTTACATGGGCATTCTCCTACCCATCTCTCCGATTTGGTCCTGCCGTACATACCTACACGTACGCTACGGTCACAAGACGCAGGCCTCCTTATTGTCCCTAGAATTTCTAAGCAAACAGCTGGAGGCAGGGCTTTCTCCTATAGAGCTCCATTTTTTCTGGAATGGTCTGCGTATCCATGTGAGAGATGCAGACTCGGTCTCGAACTTTAAGTCTTTATTGAAGATTCATCTCTTCAGCAGGTCCTATAATTGAGTGTAGTCTGGCCCAGGGGTGTGAAGGTGAATGGAAAGGCACTGGAATGACGAACCACAATGGCAGCGACAAACCACAATTGCAGCCTCTGCCTGGACGGTTCCCCTCTATCCACTGGGATTCTCTGCCTCAAACCTTATTATGGCAAGTCACTTGCTTACTGGTGCTCTTCCATGTTGTCCCTGAGAGAGGTGCGTCACTTGAGTGGGTTGAGTCACTGACGTGATCTTCCGGGTTGGCGCCCCCCTCAGGATTATGCCGTCAATATAATTTTATAGAGGAAATCTTGGTCTTTTTTGGTAAACAGCTGAGGTGTGGTGATGGAGGAATGAGACCATCCGTAGACCACGAGATCAAAATGATAGTTTTAACCATGTTTTGACCACTAGGCTACCTGCCACCCCATCAATTGTTAAGTGGTAGGCCTATTTGTGTCGTTGGTCATCGTTTACATCCACACAGCTCTTTCTCTTATAGACATGTAGCTGAACTACATGAGGTATCTGATTAGTTTGATTAATAGTATGTATCTTAATTTAGAGAAAGATTATGGTTTTGATAGAAGTTTGTTGGTTTCCTTGTTAGTTGGTAAATTATTATTTGAACAACCTTTTTGCCTACAAAAACAACCCTTTACAGTTGAAGTCGGACGTTTTAGGTTGGAGTCATTAAAACTTGTTTTCGACCACTCCACAAATTTCTTGTTAACGAACTATAGTTTTAGCAAGTCGGTTAGGACATCTACTTTGTGCATGACACAAGTCACAAATCGTTGAAGTGGGAGACTTTTATCTCCCTCACCAACTTTAAACATCTGCTATCTGAGCAGCTGTACATAGTCCATCGGTAAATAGCCCACCCAATTTACCTACCTCATCCCCATACTGTTTTTATTTATTTACTTTTCTGCTCTTTGCACACCAGTATCTCTACCTGCACATGACCATCTGATCATTTATCACTCCAGTGTTAATCTGCTAAATTGTAATTAATCGCCTACCTCTTCATGCCTTTTGCACACAATATATATAGATTATTTTCTTTTTTTTCTACTGTGTTATTGACTTCTTTATTGTTTACTCCATGTATAACTCTGTGTTGTTATCTGTTCACACTGCTATGCTTTATCTTGGCCAGGTCGCAGTTGTAAATGAGAACTTGTTCTCAACTAGCCTACCTGGTTAAATAAAGGTGAAATTAAAAATACAATTTTAAAAAATCCACAATTGTTTACAGACAGATTATTTCACTTATAATTCAATTTCAGTGGGTCAGAAGTTTAGATACACTAAATTGATTGTGCCTTTAAACAGCTTGGAAAATTCCAGAAAATTATGTTATGGCTTTAGAAGCTTCTGATAGGCTAATTGACATCATTTCAGTCAATTGGAGGTGTACCTGTAGATGTATTCCAATGCCTACCTTCAAACTCAGTGCCTCTTAGCTTGACATCATGGGAAAATCAAAAGAAATCAGCCAAGACCTCAAAATATTTTTTGTAGACCTCGACAAGTCTGGTTCATCCTTGGGAGTAATTTCCAAATGCCTGAAGGTACCACATTCATCTGTACAAACAATAGCATGCAAGTATAAACACCATGGGACCACACAGTCATGGGACCCTGACTCAGTTACACCAGCTCTGTCAGGAGGAATGGGCCAAAATTCACCCAACTTATTGTGGGAAGCATGTGGAAGGCTACCCAAAACGGTTGACCCAAGTTCAACTATTTAAAGGCAATGCTACCAAATACTAATTTAGTGTATGTAAACTTCTGACCCACTGGGAATGTGACGAAATAAATAAAAGCTGAAATAAATCATTCTCTTTACTATTATTCTGACATTTCACGTTCTTAAATTAAAGTGGTGATCCTAATTGACCTAAAACAGGGAATTTTTACTAGGATTAAATGTCAGGAATTATGAAAAACTGAGTTGAAATGTATTTGGCTAAGGTGTATGTAAACTTCCGACTTCAACTGTATATATAACAAATGTCTATATTTAGACACAAATAACAATGTTAATAATGATACTTATTATTATTTATTTAATAAATATTATATATATATTATTTATTTATTTATCTCAAAGCGTATACAATCTAAACAAACGAACAACAAATGTAGATTGATTGATGGAGATTGAATGTCTCAATTTGGATTCGAATGAAAGGTTGGGAGTTGAGGCTGAAAAGATTGAAAAGGCACTGTAGCTTCAGAAGGGGGTGCATCGACCGTAGAGCCAGAGAGAAACAAATAGTCTGACAAACAGACACGGAGCGCTTCGTCAGTGCACCACATCTGCTTCTCCACCGTCAGATCCTCCATAGGACCTGCTTCTCCGTAGGTACGTACTGGTCCTCCATTGGCGAACATTTTGCGCCCACCTGGGTGATGCCACCGCTAATGAAAAGCGACCACATCTTGGCAGTGGTTAAGAACAGTCCCCGAGCCTCCTCTGCCACCTCTACACACAGCATGCAGTACTTGTTGTAATAATTCCCGACAAATGAAACCATAATAATAATATTACTTAATTAATAAATAATAATAATACACCATTAATATTAATAATATAGATTTGTCTAACTGTCTAACTAATAACAATGTTCATTTACATCTCTATGGTCCCTCACCAAAGAACATCCGTAATTGCATGTGCAAAACCCGGATGTTATAACAAGAAATGTGCTTACTATTTCAGCAAATCAGCGTGTAGGACGCTTGACTGAGCCATCTAATGACCAGTGAGAGGGAAGTATTTTCTAATAAGGGGCGGGCTTTAATCCTAAACAGCAAGAAATAAGTCGCTGTCACTTCCTTTCGTGGCGGAGTTGGCAGATAACAAAAGTGGCACAAGGACGGTTAAAGTGAACATGGCCCCCAGCATGCAGTTGAACGATGCAGTGTCCGACGTAAAAAAGGGAATTCGGGCAATCCTTCTCGGACCCCCTGGTGCTGGGAAAGGAACACAGGTCAGTGAGTTATGCGAAGTGCAGGAATGGGAGACCGCATGGCCGACACTGCCACCTAACTGTATACACCTTGTCCTGAAGTTCATTCTGAATTGGCTTGCATAGATGGCTAGCTTTCCCAAGTTTCGTGTAATGAATTGGGTTTCTAGATCAGACGGATAAGGAAGTATAATGCAAGTTGTAGTTAGCTACCCTAGCTAACATGTTATGAGCCTTTGATAAATTGAATGTAACCATTTCCCTTCGAACTAACGTTATCTGGTGCTGATCAGTTTGATTTGTGAACTTGCAACACTTTGGCACACAGTCAATGTGGTACTCGTCTCTGGAGTCGCATGCCAATGTATTGTATGAAGGGCCCTTTGAACTATGACTTTCAAAGTCCCATTAGGTGACTGTATGCTAATCATACTCTCCAGCTGGCCAGAGCCAACTACTTTCATTTGATCTAACCAGGTTCAATGAACGTGTAGACTATTGACTTCCCTGTCAATAAGCTCAGTGTAATTGTTATTTAGTTTCTGGGAGTCTCTGGTCCGGGAGAACAATAGGTTGTTCAGGTTTTGTTTTAAATGTGTTTGGGCTGGAACAAAGCTGGCACACCTGCAGCTTCCCAGGACCGAAGTTGGGGACGTCTGTACTTCCTTGCTGTAGTGGCTGGATAGCTGCACAGTATTGCCTTATAAAACACTACAATTTTTGTTGGTTGCACAGGCTGGTTAAAGTACTGTAGGGCGTTCACACACAGTGCTTTCTGAAAGTATTCATACCACTATTTGGTTGTTACAGCCTGAGTTTTTAAAAGTGATTCATTTGAGTTTTTTGGGGGGGTCAGGTCAATTGCCTACGCATAAAACCTTATGACGGGGGACCCCCAACTGGGGGCTGGCCTGTGGATGGTTTTATTTGTCATTCTTTAAAAAAATGGATTAATTGAGAGGCTGTAATGTCTTGATTCTAAGTATTCATCCCCTTTGTTATGGCAAGCATAAATAAGTTCAGGGGTAAAAATGTGCTTAAGTTGCATAGACTGTGTGCAATAGTGTTTAACATGCTTTCAAAATGACTACCTCATCTCTGTACCCCCACATACAATTATCTGTAAGGTTGTGCAGTGAATTTCAAACAGATTCAACCACAAAGACCAGGGAGGTTTTCCAATGCATCGGAAAGAAGTGCACCTATTGGTAGCTGGGTAACAATATAAATAAATTAAAAACATTTTTTAAAGATGTTGAGTATACTAATTACACTTTGGATACACCCAGTCACTACAAAGATACAGGTGTCCTTCCTATCTCAGTTGCTGGGAAGGAAGTCGCTCAGGGATTTCACCATGAGGGCAATGGTGACTTTCCAACAGTTAGCGTTTAATGGCTATGATAGAAAACTGAGGATGGATCGACATTGTAGTTACTCCACAATACTAACCTAATTGACAGTGAAAATAAAAATATTCTGAAGCAAAGCTCTAAAGTAATACTGTAAAAAATGTGGCAAAGCAATTCACTTTTAGTCCTGAATAGACGGTGTTACGTTTGGGTCAAATACAATACATTAGAGTACCGCTATCTATACTTTCAAGCATAGTGGTGGCTGCATCATGTTACGATTATGGGTTATGCTTGTTATCATTAAGGCTTGGAGTTTTTCAGGATTAAAAAAAAAGTTAACGAAATGGAGCTAAGCACAGGGAAAACCAGGTTGTCTGCTTTCTAGCAGACACTGGGATATGAATTTTCATTTTCTAAAATGAGGCTAAATATACACTGGATTTGTTTACCAAGAAGACGGTGAATGTTGCTCAGTTACGGTTTTGTCTTAAATCTGCATGAAAATCTATGGCAAGACTTGACAATGGTTGTCTTGCAGTGATCAACAACCAACTTGAGAGCTTGAATGTTGATCAGCATAATGGGCAAATATTGTACAATCCAGGTGTGCAAAGCTCTTAGACTTAACCAGAAAGACTCACAGCTGTAATCGCTGCCAAAGGGGATTCTAACATGTGTTGACTCGGTGGTATGAGTACTTATGTCATTTAGATATTTCAGTTCCATAAATTTTCTAACATTTCTATAAACATTGTGTCATTATGCAGTATTTTGTGTAAATGGGTGAGATAAAAATATATATTAATCAATTTTGAAATCAGCCTGTAACACAACAAAATGTGGAGTAAGTCGAGGGGTATGAATACTTTCTGAAGGCACTGTACTTGTGGTCTGGCTTGGAAGCTCTTAAGTATTTAGTCCCTTGGGGGTTTGGTCTTTAGCTCTCAGTTGTGGCGCAACTTGAACATCACTGTGAAATTTAAAAACAAAATGGCAACACGATTGTCTCCTTGAAACAACTGTACTGCATGTGCTATGGCATTTAATTATTCTACCCACGTTTATGTTTTTCCAGAAGTGTCCCATGCCCTCCCCACATACATCTAGACATTAGTCTCATGTCATGGGTGGAGGCTGGAGGGATGTTGCTATCAACTAATAAGATTCAGCACGACTTGAATGCCTTGAACGACTCCCGCCTGTTGTATTAGTTTGACATGTTGGGGGATGGAAATGCATTTGCTGTACTTCTCTTCAGAGTTGTCAAGTTACACTTTTGAAACATGAGACATGGCTACATAAATGCTACCCTTGTTGCCTTTGCAACATTAGGCTTAATGCCAATAATCCCCCTCCCTCCCAGGCTCCTCGGTTGGCAGAGCAGTACTGTGTGTGTCATCTGGCCACGGGGGACATGCTGAGGGCCATGGTGGCCTCTGGCTCTGAGCTCGGCAAGAGGCTCAAGGAGACCATGGATGCCGGGAAACTGGTAAGATGTGTTCATATGTTAGTTCTGAACGTGTCTCTGTGCTCGTTTTTTATAGGAATGAATATGTTTTGTGTCACTGGTTCTGTAGCTTAGTGGTAATCTGAGACTGGTTTACTTGGACCTCTCTCCCAATTGTGTGTGCTCATGCCTTTTTTTGTCTCACTGCTCATCACTGTCAACTTACTCATAGGTCAGTGACGAGATGGTGGTAGAACTCATAGAAAAGAACCTGGACACGCCTCCCTGTAAGAAGGGGTTCCTATTGGATGGATTCCCCCGCACAGTGAAACAAGCAGAGATGGTGAGGATTGGTTGGTGCCTGACTATTTTTGCTGTCAATTCCCAGAGCAAAAGTGTCTCGTTGTTAATCAAGCATATGCAGTGATGTAGTGGTTAAACTGATTGCTGGTCACGGTGAAAAAAAGGAGTGCTTCCTACACTTTCAATGCATTTTTCTGCAAAAGGTGGGTCAACTGTTGTGCAAAATGATGTGTAAACTGCGTTTACCCTCGACTACATCACTGGGCATATGAACCTGTTTCCTCCCTGCTCCCATGTTTCATGAGTCTCTCTCTCCTAGCTGGATGACTTGCTGGAGAAGCGCACCGAGAAGCTGGACTCTGTGATTGAGTTCTCTGTCGATGACTCCCTACTGGTACGCAGGATCTGTGGCAGGTAGGACCAAATATTGTATAGCGGGAGGAGAGAGGGGGAGACGTGCTGCGGTGACCTGTGGTTTGATCCAGTTATTATAGACCATTTGTTGGAGAAATTGTCATGAAATGGAGCAATGCCTCCTTAATCCACAACAAACAGTGATCTGTATTGAAGACACTGCTTCATACAGAGGAAATAATGTGGCTATAGTCCATTCCAAATGTTTACATTCGCATGTCAAAAGGGGTTCTTTGTGTGGCCATTATGTGGTTTAAAATGTTGAAGTGGGCCAACTGCAGTGTGGTTGGGCTTGATGGAGGACGGGAGTGTTGTTGAAATGGTGTTAAACCATGTGGCCCACTAACTTTCTCCCCCCTCAGACTAATTCACCAGCCCAGTGGTCGCTCCTACCACGAGGAGTTCAATCCACCCAAAGAGCCCATGAAGGATGATGTAAGTACCTTGACGAACGTCCCCCTTTCTGAGTCTGGAAACCCTACTTGTATTGTAGAACCCAGAGGAAGCTGGTTGTATGATCCTCTAATCACATGTTTTCAAATGTTTTTTTTCTGGGTCAATTTGCACTTCAAAAAGTGTGTGTGCCTGCTCAGTGTTTGTGCAAATATTCACTTTTAACGAGTGTTCTTATAGAAGTGTGTGTGTCTGTCATATGAAGAATGTAGTGGCTCATTTGCAAACAGAGACTCTTTCACAAGTGTCGTGACACACAATCCCTTGGCTAGGAGTTGTTCCGTGCAGGTGGCTTTGAGCTCTTGTTACAGATGCACAGAAATGGCTTTCAACACGCAAATCAAAAGGATTGTAGTGTGATACCCAGAGATGTAGATCGGTGCTACTGGCTTGGAAATCTATTTGACACCGCTCAAGGCCTTCACAAGCCCTTCTGTGTTCATCATAGATCCGAAAGGACTGGATAGGAGTTAATTAATATGGTAGATGCACTTGACCATCTGGAGGGCTAGAGGGAGCCCTCACCATATTTCTTAAACCTATCAAATTCGTATAGATCTGTGAACACTGAAAGTGTAGGGAGGAAGAGAAAAATAAATAACTGGAGAGAAACCAATATGGTGCTTTTCAGTCATATGAACCCTAATGTCTTCTCTCTGTCCCCCATCAGGTGACAGGGCAGCCGCTGATGCGCCGCAGCGACGACAACGCGTCGACGCTGCGCTCGCGGCTGGAGGCCTACCACAGGCAGACGGTGCCCTTAGTCAAGTACTACAGCGCCCGCGGCCTGCACAAGGCCGTCAACGCCGCCCAGTCCCCCGACGTCGTCTTTGCCTCCATCCTCGCCGCCTTCTCCTCGGCCACAGCCGCCCCCTGTAAAGACCTGGTGCTCTTCGTCTAAGCTCCCTTCCACTTCAGTCGCTTCTTCACTCTCAGGACTCTGGTCCGTGCTCCTTTCGTCTAGCTTTCCAACTCTCCTCCTCGGGACTAGTCTGTGCTCCGTTCTCTACGGCTCTACTTTCTGGTGGGGTGTACATGTATTTGAATGCGTTCCTCTACTGGGACTTTCCCCGGAAACTACAGAGAATAGCTGATTTTATAATGGTGTGTATAAGATAAGTGTAACGTCCCTCTTGGGTCAGGTATACATGTTGGTGGAAGTGTAGCTTCATTGTGATGGTCCTTGTACTTGGATTAAATTGAGCAAGCTGGACGTGATTAAAAATGCATTACAGTTAATGTAATACATCTTAATGTGATGTGTCCTCATTAGTTTGAAAAATGAATGACTGGGATAGATGATGCGAATGTCAGTCTGCTCAGAAATGAATTATCTACTTGACTCTTGTACTTTGACACTTGGTGTGCATTGATGTTCTTTGGTTAGTGAAACTGAAAGCATGCCTTTTTTTTCTAGAGCATAGCCACAAACAAAAAGTACCTGTCATACCGATGTATATTTAGTTCTCGTTAACAACACTATTCTTATGTTCCTATTGATGCGCTTTCCATCCCGCTCTATAAATAGGCTACCTGTTGACTAATTTGTCCTTTCCTTTCTAGATTTTTGTCCCTTCTCCCTCTCTGTAGTCAACTGTGATCTCGGCATTTGGATGAAACATCTGCATGCAGATTGTGACTTATCGCCTTTGAATGTGAATGCATGATGTTCTCATGGTAGTCAGAAAACAATAGCAGTTGTATTGTGGAAAGCTATGTTGGTCAGTAGGCTTGCTGTGTGAATTTTCCTAGCTTGACTAGATAATGTTAAGTATCAAAACAATGACTATTGACTTCTGCTTTTAGTTTCTGTCAAGTTTGATACGGGCAAATGATTGTTAATGTGCTGCTAAGTCACGTTGTGGTGCCGTGTTAATTAAAACTCATGTAAAGCCTGACGGCTGACTCTTTATGGTAGTTAATTGCACTAGATGGACAGGATTGTTAAATTGAACACATACAATGGCCTTTCTATGTCCAGTGGAGCAACTTGTCTGTACATGTTCTGCTTTGAATGACCCAACTCAGTATTTTGTTAGAATTTGCAATTGTCTCATGTTTAAATTCACCCCTTTTTCTTTTTTTTCCCCCCCAGCTGTTTGAATCCTGGCAATGGAAGCAAGTGGAGGAAATGTTGTACTGTAGCACTTAATTTTGAGATATTTCTGGAGGATGAGTGAGCAAAATGCAGTGCAATCTACCAGTAATTAGTGAAGCCATCTTGGAAGTGACTGATTATGTTTCCCTTCTAATAAAAAGATGCTTTTCTACAATCATGCCATAATTTTGTAGCCTCCCTTTGTGCTGTATAACTAATATAATATTGCCTTACTTGCTACTAATATAACTCAACTGCAATTACCTCAATATCGTGGTTTATGTTGAATATTGTACATGGCTGGGTGGATGTCTTTATGGAACATAATACAGTTTGCATTAGCCTGCATAGTGATTTGGCTAACATTCATACTTGGCAAAGGTGTACTAGGGCTAGAAGTTTTTCCCCATCAGCTTACCTGGTCAGGAAAACCTCGAAGTATTATAGACACTGAAAGATGTCATTTGAGGAACTGCATCCAAGTACATTGCGCTAGCACTCAATCATATCTGGAAAGTTGGAGAAAATTCAGTAGGCTACATTTCCCATATCTAATCGACTGCGCTAAGAAATGTCTTGTGATTTGATTTCAAATTATTTCTGGGAACTCTACACAAATAATGGTCAGCAAGTTCCAGGCGATGTCATTACACAGAACCCCAAAAATTGACGTTTCCCTGGTTTATTTCCAAGCACTGTACATTTTGAGCGTTCGATGGTGACAACACCACAGACGGGTGGGGTTTCCTTGTTCTCGGTTTGTGGCGTCACGGACTGGGGCTTTCCTCCATGAGAAGGCAAAGGAGGCTGCGGAGATTATTCTGTTGCTCTCCTAAAACGGGACAGGGCGCGAGCTGCATTTCATAATCTATACATACTCCATTTGATATTTTAGAAACAGTGTGTCAGGCCCCGTATAGGAGGTTGAGACAACGAATATTTCAACACTCCCAAAGCAAGCGATCACAGCCCATCGCCATTGACGAATGAACATTCACAGCGGATCCCAGAAAACGGTCTCGTACCAACCCTTCAGGTAAGACTAGTCTGCTTTATTGGGCCTTGACACGAATTGCAACATGTTCAAGATATTCCGATTTTTGTGGCTTTGAATGTCATGTCGCTCTGTTGCTTACCTGGTAGGCTACATTATGGGAAGTAACACATTTGAACTCTAACGGAAGTGTTACTGTCCGTTACATGGTCAGTTTTTTTGAACAGCCAATTGTTGTGCATGTTCTGACTGCTCATTCTTGAGTAATAAAAAATTACACTGAGTCATGGCTGGTGATAGTGTACTATACATACTAAGGTTTGGGTTTGTTTATGTCCACTGAACAAAAATATAAACGCTACATGTAAAGTGTTGGCCCTATGTTTCATGATATTAAATTTAAGATACCAGAAATATTCCATGTGCACAAAAAGCGCATTTCTCTAAAATGTTGTGCCCAAATTTGTTTACAGCTGTGTTAGTGAGCATTTCTCCTTTGCCAAGATAATCCATCCACTGACCGGTGTGGCATTTCAAGAAGCTTATTAAAAAGCATGATCATTACACAGGTGCACCTTGTGCTGGGGACAATAACAGGCCACTCTAAAATGTGCAGTTTTCTCACACAACACAATGGCAGAGATGTCTCAGGTTTTGGGAGAGTGTGCAATTGACATGCTGACTGCAGGACTGTCCACCAGAGCTGTTGCCAGATAATTGAATGATAATTTCTCTAACATATGCCACCTCCAATGTTGTTTTAGAGAATTTGGCAATACGTCCAACCGTCCTCACAAACGCAGACCACGTGCGCAGACCAGCCCAGGACCTCCACATACGGCTTCTACACCTGCGGGATTGTCTGAGACCAGCCACCCAGTGTTTCTGTATGTAAAAACAGCCTAATGAATTTATTTCAATTGACTGATTTCCTTATATGATCACTAACTCACTAAAATCGTTGCATTTATATTTTTGTTCAGTCTACATGCATGTTTGTACAGTAGTGTCAGGTGAACTACTGCTTAGCTCCTCTGAACATTTTTTGACATCTCTATTTCAAAGTGCCAGTTGTGTCATATGCCCTCTCATTCTCAATTTTGTCCTCTCTCACCCCCTCAATCTTTCACTCATTCATTCCTGGTACCACCACTCCCCTGGTTGTCCCAAAAGCATTATTGAGGACAGGATATGAATACATTATATATACAGAAGTATGTTGACACTCCTTCAAATGAGTGGATTTGGCTATTTCAGCCACACCCATGTTAAAGCTCGCCACCATTGGACTTTGGAGCAGTGGAAATGCGTTCTCTGGATTGACGAATCACGCTTCAACATCTGGCAATCCGACGGACAAATCTGGATTTTTGGCGAATGCCAGGAGAACGCTACCTGCCCAACTGCATAGTGCCAACTGTACAGTTTTGTGGAGGAGGAATAATGGTCTGGGGCTGTTTTTCATGGTTCGGGCTAGGCCCCTTTGTTCCAGTAAAGGGAAATATTAATGCTACATCATACAATGACATTCTCGACGATTCTGTGCTTCCAACTTTGTGGCAACATTTTGGGGATGGCCCTTTCCTGTTTCAGCATGACAATGCCCCCGTGCACAAAGCAAGGTCCATACAGAAAGGGTTTGTCAAGATCGGTGTGGAAGAACTTGACAGCCCTGCACTTTTGACAGCCACATACCTTTGGCCATGTAGTGTATCATTCCGTTGAGCTAGAAAAGAGGTGACGACATGCAACCCTGAAAGCATGATATCCAGCTGCTTGCTCTAGTTACCATCTGTCCCACAACAACTAATAGAAAAGCAATACTCACTTCCCCACAACTACAGTTGAAGTCCGAAGTTTGCATACACCTTAGCCAAATACATTTCAACTCAGTTTTTAATAATTCCTGACATTTAATCCTAGTAAAAATTCCCTGTCTTAGGTCAATTAGTATCACCACTTTAATTTAAGAATGTGAAATGTCAGTATAATAGTAGAGAGTGATTTATTTCAGCTTTGATTTATTTCATCACATTCCCATTGGGTCAGAAGTTTACATACACTCAATTGGTATTTGGTAGCATTGCCTTTAAATTGTTTAACTTGGGTCAAACGTTTCGTGTAGCCTTCCACAAGCTTCCCACAATAAGTTGGGTGAATTTTGGCCCATTCCTCCTGACTGAGCTGGTGTAACTGAGTCAGGTTTGTAGGCCTCCTTGCGTGCACACGCTTTTTCAGTTCTGCCGACAAATGTTCTATAGGATTGAGGTCATGGCTTTGTGATGGCCACTCCAATACCTTTACTTTGTTGTCCTTAAGCCATTTTGCCTCAACTTTGGAAGTATGCTTGGGGTCATTGTCCATTTGGAAGACCTCAAGAATGAGATGTTGCTTCAATATATCCACATAATTGTCCTACCTCATGATGCCATCTATTTTGTGAAGTGCACCAGTCCCTCCTGCAGCAATCCACACCACAACATGATGCTGCCACCCCCGTGCTTCACGGTTGGGATGGTGTTCTTCGGCTTGCAAGCCTCCCCCTTTTCCTCCAAATTATGTTTGTTCATTATGGCCAAACAGTTCTATTTTTGTTTCATCAGACCAGAGGACCGTTCTCCAAAAAATACGATATTTGTCCCCATGTGCATTCGCTAACCGTAGTCTGGCTTTTTTATGGCAGTTTTGGAGCAGTGGCTTCTTCCTTGCTGAGCGGCCTTTCAGGTTATGTCGATATAGGCCTCGTTTTACTGTGGATATAGATACTTTTGTACCTGTTTCCTCCAGCATCTTCACAAGGTCTTTTGCTGCTGTTCTGGGATTTATTTGCACTTTTTGCATCAAAGTATGTTCATCTCTAGGAGACAGAAATCACCTCCTTCCTGAGCGGAATGACGGCTGCGTGGTTCCATGGTGTTTATACTTGCATACTATTGTTTGTACAGATGAACGTGGTACCTTCAGGTGTTTGGAAATTGCTCCCAAGGATGAACCAGACTTGTTGAGGTCTACAAACATTTCTTCTGAGGTCTTGGCTGATTTTTAAAATTTTAACCATGATGTCAAGCAAAGAGGCACTAAGTTTGAAGATAGGCCTTGAAATATATCCACAGGTACACCTCCAATTGACTCAAAGGATGACACTTAGTCTATCAGAAGCTTCTAAAGCCATGCCATCATTTTCTGGAATTTTCCAAGCTGTTTAAAGGCACAGTCATCTTAGTGTTTGTAAACTCCTGACCCACTGGAAATGTGACACAGTAATTATAAGTGAAATAATCTGTCTGCAAATAATTGTTGGAAAAAATTACTTGTGTCATGCACTAAGTAGATGTCCTCACCGACTTGCCAAAACTATAGTTTGTTAACAAGACATTTGTGGGGTGGTTGAAAAACGAGTTTGAATGACTCCAACCTAAGTGTACGTAAACTTCCGACTTCAACTGTATATTCCAATAAGCGACCTCTATTTATTAGAAATGCTGAGGTCATTACTAGTCTGAAGTCCAATATAGTGGAACTATTCTCACAATCATAGTTTGTTAAGGCTCACAAGCTCCAGGTTACAGTCCCCTGGAAGTCAGCCTATCAGTCGACCATAATAGGCCTATGTGACATCTCTGTCCCCACTCATATGCACTGTCCTAACTGACACGTCTCTCCGCCTTCTCCTTCATTCTCTTCCTCCCTCGAATTACCCGTCCCCTCCCTGACTTTCATGCCCACTGGTCAGTTGGTAGACCCTGATCTGTGTTTGTGGATTGGAGCTCAGCGAGCTATGGCTGTGGAGCTGGGGCCTGGGCTTGCGCTCTGCCACTGTGACTTCTCCAGGCTTCACATGAAACGTTCAGTTTGCCTCCTGAAGGCTCCTCTAACTATTATACCTTGTCAGCTCAGGTATTCAATCTAGCAACCTTTCGGTTACTGGCCCAACGCTCTAACCACGAGGCTACCTGCCGCCCCATACATGTAAGACTTAAGTGTGTGTGTATGCGCGCTTCTGTGTTTGTGTTTGACGACGTGTCTGTAATGTGTGTACGACTGGGTGTATAAGTATGTGGGTTGCGTGCCATGTGCGTTCGAGTGCTTGGGATGGGGGTATTCCAGGGTATTTAGTTTTGCTTCATTTTGTTTGAATGCTTGATTGACTGTCCACTGCAGACAAGCTCATCGCTGCCAGCTTCAGTTCTGCAGAGGAATCACAAAGTGGGGTTTCTCTAGGTGCTTCCACAGAATGGCCCACGACTGTCTCTGGCACACAACTCCTCTTCAAACTCCCACATCTACCATTACTGAAAGTGTGGGAGGGCTCCACCAGGCCACCCAATGGCCTCCAAACTCTATGAATCAATTGGTAACTAGATAATGGAGCTTTTAGCTGAACAGAAGGAAATGTTTCCTTTTTTAACCCAGTCAGCATGTAATATCATCACATCGTGACATGACTCAACTGGCCTGGTGTGTGGATGCGGCAGCGGCGTTGGCCTGCCCAGCCCTTCTAGCGAGCTACTGAGACATGACGATGCCCTTGTCACAGAGCGAGAGGAAAGTGAGGGAGAGCTACAAAGAACGAGAAGGAACAAGAGGGAGAGAGAGGAGAGGTTGAAATAGGGGTGTATAACTGTGTCGTAGCCGGAGGGGCAGTTCACTCTGTTACCTCCCTCTGTATTAGCTCCTGCCAGGAGATTAAGTCAGAAGGACACACTGAGTTGCATCTGTCTCTCTAGCCAGAGGGGCATCTCACTGCCTCACCCTGTCACCATTTTCTTTTATTACGCCCTTCTGCTCTAATGAACTTAGAACATTAAACCAGTAAATCTGAGTTCACAGAGGCCACTTGCTCTATCCAGAGACACAGGCCTCAGTCCTCAGTTACAGCTCAGGGCTTACAGAGGGTTTAGGAAGTATCACTACAAACCAGCTAATTAGCTTGCCAAACACTCTGCCAGTCTTTGTACACAAACAACACACCGGTGTGAATCGGATGGTTTGTGTGGTGGTGAGCTTCATTGACTTTTAGGCCTACTGGAGTACAGTACTACTGTATCAGTACGATACAATGCACCCTTTGATTGTGTTGCTGTATCACTGAATATCAACCATATCCCTGAATAATATGAATAAAACAATTTTGTGAGTCATTTCTTTATTTCTCTTTATTTTTATAAAGCATAATCAAAGTAGCCAAAGGGAAACACTTGAAATATAGCACAACAGTATAATAGGAACTTTCCCAGTCTTCCCTTTTACTTTGGTTGGATGTCCCTGGGAAAAAAGAAACCCATGCTTTTATTGTCTTAATTTTGCATAATGTATTTGCAGAGGCTTGTTAAGTATATCCCCAACACAGCTCCGCTGCAGCAGCATTTCAGCTCTAAGTGACTCAGCGGCTTTCAGCTCTAAGTGACTCAGCGGCTTTCAGCTCTAAGTGACTCAGCGGCTTTCAGCTCTAAGTGACTCAGCGGCTTTCAGCTCTAAGTGGCTCAGCAGCATTTCAGCTCTAAGTGACTCAGCGGCTTTCAGCTCTAAGTGACTCAGCAGCATTTCAGCTCTAAGTGACTCAGCAGCATTTCAGCTCTAAGTGACTCAGCAGCTTTCAGCTCTAAGTGGCTCAGCAGCATTTCAGCTCTAAGTGACTCAGCGGCTTTCAGCTCTAAGTGACTCAGCAGCATTTCAGCTCTAAGTGACTCAGCGGCTTTCAGCTCTAAGTGACTCAGTGGCTTTCAGCTCTAAGTGACTCAGTGGCTTTCAGCTCTAAGTGACTCAGCAGCATTCAGCTCTAAGTGGCTCAGCAGCATTTCAGCTCTAAGTGACTCAGCGGCTTTCAGCTCTAAGTGACTCAGCAGCATTTCAGCTCTAAGTGACTCAGCGGCTTTCAGCTCTAAGTGACTCAGCGGCTTTCAGCTCTAAGTGACTCAGCAGCATTTCAGCTCTAAGTGACTCAGCGGCTTTCAGCTCTAAGTGACTCAGTGGCTTTCAGCTCTAAGTGACTCAGCAGCATTTCAGCTCTAAGTGACTCAGCAGCATTTCAGCTCTAAGTGACTCAGCGGCTTTCAGCTCTAAGTGACTCAGCGGCTTTCAGCTCTAAGTGACTCAGCGGCTTTCAGCTCTAAGTGACTCAGCAGCATTTCAGCTCTAAGTGACTCAGCGGCTTGTGTAACAACTATCAGGTTTTTCGGTAGCACAGCTCCACTATCGTTCAAAAGTTTGGGGTCACTTAGAAATGTCCTTGTTTTTGAAAGAAAATATTTTTTTTTGTCCATTATAATAACATCAAATTGACCAGAAATACAGTGTAGACATAGTTAATGTTATAAATTATTATTGTAGCTGGAAACTGAAGATTCTTTTAATGGAATATCTATATAGGTGTATATAGGTCCATTATCAGCAACCGTCACTCCTGTGTTCCAATGGCACGTTGTGTTAGCTAATCCAAGTTTATCATTTTAAAAGGCTAATTGATCATTAGAAAACCCTTTTGCCATTATGTTGGCACAGCTGAAAACTGTTGTCCTGATTAAAGAAGCAATAAAACTGTCCTTCTTTAGACTAGTTTAGTATCTGGAGCATCAGCATTTGTGGGTTCGATTACACGCTCAAAATGTCCAGAGACAAAGAATTTCTTCTGAAACTCGTCAGTCTATTCGTGTTCTGAGAAAGGAAGGCTATTCCATGGAGAAATTGTCAAGAAACGGAAGATCTCGTACAACGCTGTGTACTACTCCCTTCACTGAACAGCTCAAACTGGCTCTAACCAGAATAGAAAGAGGAGTGGGAGGCCCTGGTGCACAATTGAGCAAGAGGACATGTACATTAGAGCGTCTAGTTTGAGAAACAGACACATCACAAGTCCTCAACTGGCAGCTTCATTAAATAGTACACGCAAAACATGAGTCTCAACGTGAACAGAGGCGACTCCGGGATGCTGTGTGTGTGTGTGTGTGTGTGTGTGTGAGCCAGTGAGCAGCAGACGGGTGGGAGGAAAAGTGAGGGACAAAGAGTGTGCTGATCACAGAATCCAGACCACTGAGTCTTCAGGCTGTTCATGCCCATCTGCCATGCCTCCTCACTCACACCCCTCTCTCTCTATATCACACAAAACTTTAGATACTGCACTGAACAAAACTATAAACTCAACATGCAACAATTTCAAAGATTTTACCGAGTTGCAGTTCATATGGAAATCAGTCAATTGAAATAAATTCATTAGGCCCTAATCTATATATTTCAAGTGACAGGGAATACAGATATGCATCTGTTGGTCACAGGTACCTTATATAAAGGTAGGGGAGTGGATCAGAAAACCAGTCAGTATCTGGGGTGTATCATTTGCCTCATGCAGCATGACACATCGCCTTCACATAGAGTTGATCAGGCTGTTGATTGTGGCCTGTGAAATGTTCGACTCTTCAATGGCTGTGCAAAGGTTACTGGATATTGGCGGGAACTGGAACACGCTGTTGTGCACGTCGATCCAGAGCATCCAAAACATGCTCAATGGGTAACATGTCTGCTGAGTATGCAGGCCATGGAAGATCTGGGACATTTTCAACTTCCAGGAATTGTGTACAGATATGGGATCATGCATTATAATGCTGAAACGTGAGGTGATGGCGGCGGATGAATGGCGCTGTGCTTTTAAATGGCCATTTATAAAATGCAATTATGTTCGTTGTCCGTAGCTTATGCCTGCCCATCCCATAACCCCACTGCCACCATGGGGCACTCTGTTGACAACGTTGACATCAACAAACCGCTCGCCCACATGACGCCATACACGCTGTGTGCCATCTGTTGAAAGCAGGAATTATCCGTGAAGAGCACACTTCTCCAGCGTGCCATTGGTCATCGAAGGTGAGTGTTTGCCCGCTGATGACCTTCCCTGAGACGGTTTCTGACAGTTTGTGCAGAAATTCTTCGGTTGTACTAAACCCACAGTTTCATCAGCTGTCCGGGTGGCTGGTCTCAGACGATCCCACAGGTGAAGAAACGGGATGTGGAGGTTTCTGGGCTGGCGTGGTTACATGTACCAATAGTATTTCAATCAATCATGGCTAGCTATATACAGTATCTATGTTAGCCCTTTCCCATATACCCTTCTGTCAACAAGGGCTGAAGTCTAATGTTTTATGAGTCAGTACACATACTGGTTGATCCTCTGTCTGTGTCTGTCTCAGCCTCCTGCACTCAGAGGCTACTACTTGAATCAGAATCATATTTGCCTTGTAGTCTAGAGAGAGGATCAACCAGTACACTATGGACCTGTAGTCCAGAGGCCAGGTATACTGTAGGAGGAAAAAATCAGGCCAGGACTCTGTTATGACTCAGTGTGTGTGCTTAGAAGGTGGGTGTGCTACCTTAGACAGTGGCACAGGTTCTGAATATCAACCCTCATAACTCTCATTCTCTCATCCTTTCCCCTTAACTTAGCATAACATTATCTGCATACAAACACACACTCACCTATAACACTGTATAAATACACACATACATTAAGCAGTACTGTAATTACCAATGTCTACATGATCTATAAATTACAAGAGTACATGTGGTGTGTGTGTGTGTGTGTGCGTGCGTGCGTGTGTGTTTGTGCACGTAAGTGCCAGAGTCACTGAGTGGGTCGCTGTTTGCTCGGCTCATAGTGAGCATCGGCATGGCAACCGCAGTAGCAGCCCAGTGTGAAGTGGAGAGCAGCTCGAGACTGTGTGTGTGTGTGAGAGAGAGAGGGTTTCATATTGACAGAGCGAGACAAAAGAGAAGAGCAGATGAGAGAAAGAACGAGAAGGAATGATAGAGGTTAAATAATATAGAAGGTAATTGGACTGATGAATATCTTTGCTTCCCCTTCAAGATACATTGTCATTATCATTAATAAGTTCACAAAAATAGTATTCCGCTTTCCAAAGGGCTGTATCTTATGAGTAAGTGTGAGTCAATGAGCAAGTTTTTATCAGAGATTATGCTAGCTGTGCGTGTGCATAGTGTACAGTGCATTCGGAAAGTATTCAGACCCCTTGACTTTTTCCACATTTTGTTACGTTACAGCCTTATTCTAAAATCGATTAAATCGTTTTTTCCCCCCTCATCAATCTACACACAATACCACATAAAAAAAGGCAATATCACATTTACATAAGTATTCAGACTCTTTACTCAGTACTTTGTTGAAGCACTTTTGGCAGCGATTACAGCCTTGAGTCTTCTTGGGAATGATGCTACAAGCTTGGCCCACCTGTATTTGGGAAGTGTCTCTCATTCTTCTCTGCAGATCCTCCCAAGCTCTGTCATGTTGGATGGGGACCGTCGCTGCACAGATATTTTCAGGTCTCTCCAGAGATGTTCGATTGGGTTCAAGTCCGGGCTCTGGCTGGGCCTCTCAAGGACCTTCACACTTCTCCTGAAGCCACTCCTGCATCGTCTTGGCTGTGTTCTTAGGGTCATTGTCTTGTTGGAAGGTGAACCTTCGCCCCAGTCTGAGGTCATGAGCACCTCTGGAGCAGGTTTTCATCAAGTATCTCACTGTACTTTGCGCCGGTCATCGTTCCCTCCATCCTGACTAGTCTCCAAGTCCCTGCCGCTGAATAACATCCCCACAGCATGATGCTGCCACCACCATGCTTCATCGTAGGGATGGTGCCTGGTTTCCTCCAGACGTGATGCTTGGCATTCAGGCTAAAGAGCTCAATATTGGTTTGATCAGACCAGTGAATCTTGTTTCTCATGGTCTGAGAGTCTTTAGGTGCCTTTTGGCTAACTCGAAGCAGGCTGTCATGTGCCTTTTAATGAGTAGTGGTGGAGTGCTGCAGAGATGTTTGTCCTTCTGGAAGGTTCTCCCTTCTCCACAGAGGATCTCTGGAGCTCTGTTAGAGTGACCATCTGGTTCTTGATCACCTCCCTGACCAAGGCCCTTCTCCCCCGATTGCTCAGTTTGGCTGCCAGGCATCCATCTCTAGGAATAATCTTGGTGGTTCCAAACTTCTTCCATTTAAGAATGATGGAGGCCATTGTGTTCTTGGGGACCTTCAATGCTATGGACAATTCCTTTGACCTCATGACTTGGTTTTTGGTCCACAGTGGGACCTTATATAGACAGGTGTGTGCCTTTCCAAATCATGTCCAATCAATTGAGTTTATCACAGGGTGACTCCAATCAAGTTGTAGAAACACCTCTTGGATGACCAATTGAAACAGGTTGCACCTGAGCTCAATCTCATAGCAAAGGGTCTGAATACTTATGTAAATTAGGTATTTCTGTTTTTATTTTAAATACATTTGCAAAAATGTCTAAAAACCTTTTTTTTCTTTGTCATTATGGGGTATTGTGTGTTGATTAATGAGGGGGGGGGGGTAATTTAATACATTTTAGAATAAGGCTATAACGTAACAAAATGTGTAAAAAGTCAAGGGGTCTGAATACTTACCGAATGCACTGTATTTAATTTCTTCTTCCTGGCTATCTGCACCAAGAGTTCATTGTGAAGTCGAAAAAGTGAGATAGAGAACGAGCAAGGAGGGAGAGGTGTGTCATACTGAGCATGCTCCCTGGGCTCTTTGCACTGCTAACTTCCTGTTATCTTCTTCCTCCTCACAGACGGTTGATTGAGAGTGTAAGAGAGACACAGAGAAGGGAAGAGGAGAAGAACAAGAGAGAATAAAGGACTAGAGAAGAAAATCTGACTGGAGCAACCACCAAGAAGGATTTAAGAACATTTGAATAACCTCCAAGACGTTGTTCTTTAAATTCTAGAACGTTCCTATCATGTTTTTTTTCCTCCTCGTTTGAATTGAGAAACATTTACTGAGAAGGGACATTGACGTTTCTTGTTGTAGTCATTCTCCTCTTTGTGGTTTACAGTAACAGTTTACTGTCAGTTTGGACCCCCGTGTTTGTTTCGATGAAAGCACACCTGTTACTTTTCTCACATTCTTGATTTGGAGCAACTGAGTGTGAGAGGTGTGAACGCCAGTGGGAGGAAGGGGACTTTGTTTCTTTCACTTTTGTCTTCTCGTTTATAGTTCCATTTGCGTGTTCCATTGTTTCTTGTCAGAGGAAGGGGAAAAGGGGTTTCCAACTGGGTATCAGTGACATTCCATTCTGGTTTCACCCAAGGACAAGTACCCTTGTGTGTGTGTGTGAGGAAAGCTTCATCACAGTAATATAAGACTATAATAAGAACGGAAAAGGAAAGAAGCTTCCGTGTGTCACTTTCTGGGAAAATGGGATCGGAAAGGGACTCGGAATCCCCCCACTCCTCGGTGAGCGGCATTCCCAACCCCAAATGCCGGGCACCAGGAAAACGCCAAGGACGCATCTCCTTCCACAGCCTTTTCCACAGCAAACGGGGTTCCCGGAGCGCCAATGCAGGGGCAACCACACATTTATCCCAGCTCCACAACCAAAACCATCAACAACAGCAACTCACCCCCCTTGTCCCCCCCGTAGTCCCTTCTACTCCCACACCTAACCCAGCCCCCACCACCACCACCACGGACGTCCCCCAGGACCCAGCCACCTCCCCCACCTCCCCCCCAGCAGAGCCCGTCTCTTCCAGTCGGCTCTCCCTGGGTCCGCCCCAGTCCTCCAGCTCCACCAGCGCCTCTCCTCCAGGGGACTTCCTGGAGTGCCCCCTGTGCCTGGTGCCCCAGCCCCCGAACAGCTCCCTGAGCTGCTGGGCTGCAGCCACCGCTCCTGCCTGTGCTGCCTGCGCCAGTACCTGCGCATCGAGATCACCGAGAGCCGCGTCCACCTCAGCTGCCCCGAGTGCTCGGAGCGCCTGGCGCCTCATCAGGTGGCGGACATTTTGGACGACGTAGGTCTGCTGGGGAAGTATGAGGAGTTCCTGCTGCGACGCTGCCTGGCCTCCGACCCAGACTGCCGCTGGTGTCCCGCGCCCGACTGCGGGTAAGAGTTAATTTCCGTTGTTGCCTGGCCTTAACCTTAATCGTAACCTGAGTGTGAACCTGAACCTTAACCCTAACTCTATAGAGCCATCACTGTCTAGCCATGGTAGAAGGGGCGGAAGTACCTTAAAGCGCTTTCTGACCACAAATGTGATTATAACCCCTGAACTTAACCGTTACCTTTACCAAACCCTTACCATTAACTCAAACTATAACTTTTATTTGTTTGTTTGCAGATTCATGCTTTCAAAGCAGTGTTCTGTCAGTTATCCAAAGTCTGAGGATGTTAGTCGTGAACTGGAATGACCTCCAGTGTTATAACAAGCTTTAGAGGTGACAAAAGTGAGAGGAAAGATTTATAGCCTAGAATTCTCTAAGTAGGTTAGAATGTTGCAGACTATTATGTGGTTACTAGGGGAAGGACAGTGCTCAGTGGCTGATCGTGTAATGTGATATGGGGAAATTTCTGATAAACTGGTAGGAGCCTATTTTGTGTGTGTGTGTGTGCGACACGCAAGTGTTTATGTGTGTGTGTGTGTGTATGTATGTCTGTGTTTGTGTGTAGGTGACACACGCATGCATGTGTATTTAGGAGGGAAAGCACAGATTATCTGTGCTGGTTATATTCAAAGGAAACATGCCAGTTTGGTAATGTGAATCCTGTCAGACAGAGGGGAAGGACCAAGACAGTGGGCTGGACTATAGATGACCTACATACTAAAAAGACCAGAATGACTCACTACACAACTATTCCCTCTCTATAGCCCTACCATGGAAAGGTCTAGTGTGGTTTGGGCTAACGGGAGTGGAGCTTTTCAAAGGGGCACTCTGTGTGTGTGTGTGTGCGTGTGTGTGTGTGCGTGTGCGTGTGTGTGTGCGTGTGTGTGTGCGTGTGTGCGTGCGTGCGTGCGTGCGTGCGTGTGTGTGTGTGTGTGTGTGTGCGTGCGTGCGTGTGTGCATGCGTGCGTGCGTGTCATCATTGACCTACTTGAAGAGTACAGATTCCATACACTTGACATTGTGTATGTCATAATGGTACTACATTATGTGAATATGTGGCCTTGGTCATAGTAAAGTGGCCTGGATTGTCCCTGGCTGTGGAGTCTCGGGGACCTCTGTCTAAATCGCTCTTTCTTTATTTGTCTTTCACTTTCTTTCTCTCTTTAAATAAAAAAAAAAATCTTAGTCACAAACCCCAGACTACTTAACTCACTTGAATGATCACACACACACACCAACACTCGCACACACCAGGGTTTGCCTCAATTTAGAATTTCGGGAATTGACTCCCATTCAGGCTGTAATACAACAAAATGTGGAATAAGTCAAGGGTATGAATACTTTCTGAAGGCACTGTAGAATAGATTAGGCATTTAATCATATTTCCTTTCGAAGTAGCCTGACTGCCATTAGGTACCGAGATGAGATCCTCAGACCCCTTGTGAGACCATATTCTGGTGCGGTTGGCCCTGGGTTCCTCCTAATGCAAGACAATGCTAGACCTCATGTGGCTGGAGTGTGTCAGCAGTTCCTGAAAGAGGAAGGCATTGATGCTATGGACTGGCCCGCCCGTTCCCCAGACCTGAATCCAATTGAGCACATCTGGGACATCATGTTTCGCTCCATCCGCCACAGAGTTGGCGGATGCTTTAGTCCAGGTCTGGGAGGAGATCCCTCAGGAGACCACCCGCCACCTCATCAGGAGCATGCCCTGGCATTGTAGGGAGGTCATACAGGCACGTGGAGGCCACACACACTACTGAGCCTCATTTTGACTTGTTTTAAGGACATTACATCAAAGTTGGATCAGCCTGTAGTGTGGTTTTCCACTTTAATTTTGAGTGTGACTCCAAATCCAGACCTCCATGGGTTGATACATTTGATTTCCATTGATAATTTGTGTGTGATTTTGTTGTCAGCACATTCAACTATGTAAAGAAAAAAGTATTTAATAAGAATATTTCATTCATTCAGATCTAGGATGTGTTATTTTAGTGTTCCCTTTATTGTTTTGAGCAGTGTATATATATATATTACACACACACACACACACACACACACACACACACACACACACAGACACACACCATCTCAATCTATTATTCTTGTGAAGATTTTAACTCTTGAGCTTCATTGTCCTTTAGTCTCATTGGTCAGTTCCCTCCCCATTCCGCAATCAGAACTCACTGATTGACTGGGGGAGACAACCAATCAGAGCAGCGATAGGCCTATGGTCGCTCTGCAGGCTGTCAGTTGCTATGGTGACTAGTGATGCGGCACAGAGGTATCCAGTGTTGCCAGGGGTAACGGAGAGGTTGGGATTTATTTAAAGTGATCATTACTACCCACCACTGCGACCTGTATGCTCTCGTTGCCTGGCCCTCACTACATATTCGTCGCCATACTCACTGGCTCCAGGTCATCTATAAGTCTTTGCTAGGTAAAGCCCTGCCTTATCTCAGCTCACTGGTCACCGTAGCAACACCCACCCGTAGCACACGCTCCAGCAGGTATATTTCACTGGTCATCCCCAAAGCCAACACCTCCTTTGGCCGCCTTTCCTTCCAGTTCTCTGCTGCCAATGACTGGAACAAATTGCAAAAATCACTGAAGCTGGAGACCTATATCTCACTCACTAACTTTAAGCATCAGCTGTCAGAGCAACTTACCGATCACTGCATCTGTACACAGCCCATCTGTAAATAGCCCATCCAACTACCTCATCAAATCAAATCAAATTTATTTATATAGCTCTTCGTACATCAACTGATATCTCAAAGTGCTGTACAAAAACCCAGCCTAAAACCCCAAACAGCAAGCAATGCAGGTGTAGAAGCACGGTTGCTAGGAAAAACTCCCTAGAAAGGCAAAAACCTAGGAAGAAACCTAGAGAGGAACCAGGCTATGTGGGGTGGCCAGTCCTCTTCTGGCTGTGCCGGGTGGAGATTATAACAGAACATGGCCAAGATGTTCAAATGTTCATAAATGACCAGCATGGTCCAATAATAATAAGGCAGAACAGTTGAAACTGTAGCAGCAGCACGGCCAGGTGGACTGGGGACAACAAGGAGTCATCATGTCAGGTAGTCCTGAGGCATGGTCCTAGGGCTCAGGTCCTCCGAGAGAGAGAGAGAGAGAGAGAGAGAAAGAGAGAATTAGAGAGAGCACACTTAAATTCACACAGGACACCGAATAGGACAGGAGAAGTACTCCACATAACAAACTGACCCTAGCCCCCCGACACATAAACTACTGCAGCATAAATACTGGAGGCTGAGACAGGAGGGGTCAGGAGACACTGTGGCCCCATCCGAGGACACCCCCGGACAGGGCCAAACAGTAAGGATATAACCTCACCCACTTTGCCAAAGCACAGCCCCCACACCACGAGAGGGATATCTTCAACCACCAACTTACCATCCTGAGACAAGGCCGAGTATAGCCCACAAAGATCTCCGCCACGGCACAACCCAAGGGGGGGCGCCAACCCAGACAGGAAGATCACATCAGTGACTCAACCCACTCACCCACCCTCCTAACGTGAAAGAGAATCCCAGTGGAAAGAGGGGAACCGGCCAGGCAGAGACAGCAAGGGCGTTTCGTTGCTCCAGAGCCTTTCCGTTCACCTTCCCACTCCTGGGCCAGACTACACTCAATCATATGACCCACTGAAGAGATGAGTCTTCAGTAAAGACTTAAAGGTTGAGACCGAGTTTGCGTCTCTTACATGGGTAGGCAGACCATTCCATAAAAATGGAGCTCTATAGGAGAAAGCCCTTCCTCCAGCTGTTTGCTTAGAAATTCTAGGGACAATAAGGAGGCCTGCGTCTTGTGACCGTAGTGTACATGTAGGTATGTACGGCAGGACCAAATCAGAGAGATGGGTAGGAGCAAGCATCCACACATTGTTATTGTTTTGCTCTTTTGCACACCAGTATCTCTACTTGCACATCATCATCTGCACATCTATCACTCCAATGTTAATGCTAAATTGTAATTATTTCGCCACTATGTTCTATTTATTGCCTTACCTCCCTAATCTTTCTTCATTTGCACATGTAACCGATGTGAAATGGCCAGCTAGTTAGCAGTGGTGCGCGCTAATAGCGTTTCAATTGGTGACGTCACTCGCTCTGAGGCCTTGAAGTAGTGGTTCCCCTTGCCCTGCAAGGGCCACGGCTTTTGTGGCGCAATGGGTAACGATGCTTTGTGGGTGACTGTTGTTGATGTGTGCAGAGGGTCCCTGGTTCGAGGTTGGGGCGAGGGGACGGACAAAAGTTATACTGTTACACACACACTGTATAAAGACTTTTCTACTGTGTTATTGACTATACGTTTGTTTATCCCATGTGTAACTCTGTGTTGTAGTTTTGTCGCACTGCTTTTCTTTATCTTGGCCAGGTCGCAGTTGTAAATGAGAACTTGTTCTCAACTGGCCTAGCTCGTTAAATAAAGGTGAAATAAATGAAAAATTACACACTCACAGGACTGAGTGTATGTGTGTACAGAGTCACAGACAGTGTATTACATTTGTACTGTAATGATAGCCTAGTTGAAAACAAAGCATTGTATCACCATTTAAAAGCATTGACAGCGTGCGCCATTCTTAGACGTGGCTGTCAGAGTGCATTTGCTCCAAACCTGCAGCTTGTCAGCATTGGACTCCTCAGATTCTCACCGCTCAAAGCCGTGATGTCAGTCATGGTCGTGCTCCAACGCAGAAGAACCGACCAATCAAATCACATTTTATTGGTCACATACACATATTTAGCAGATGTTATCGCGGGTGTAGCAAAATGCAGCGTTGACATGGAATGTTCCTACAGGGAAAAGGCTGCCGTGGCAACTTGTGTCTCTGCTCTGTTGCAACAAGCCACTGAGCTCAGGCTTGAAGACATGTTGCCAGTTTGAACCAACAAAGTAATTGGGAGAGAAACCAGCACAAACTGGATTTAAGGTGCTGCTAAGAACTGTGTTAAAGGGGAAAAACCATAGTGGTGTTAACGTTTCTCCTCGTTTGAGGTTTTTAAAGAGACAGAATAGGATTTCAACAGTTTTGGTATTTGACATCTGGTTGGCCTGTGTAGCGGAACACTGGAGGCCTTGAGGAGAGCGGTGTCTTAGGTCAGTTAGGATCACCAGTTTATTTTAAGAATGTGAAATGTCAGAATAATAGTAGAGAGAATGATTTATTTCAGCTTTTATTTCTTTCATCACATTCCCAGTGTGTCAGAAGTTTACATAAACTCAATTAGTATTTAGTACCATTGCCTTTAAATTGTTGAACTTGGTTCAAACGATTCGGGTAGCCTTCCACAAGCTTCCCACAATAAGTTGGTGAATTTTTGCCCATTCCTCCTGACATAGCTGGTGTAACTGAGTCAGGTTTGTAGGCCTCCTTGCTCACACACACATTTTTCAGTTCTGCCCACAAATTGTCTATAAGATTGAGGTCATGGCTTTGTGATGGCCACTCCAATGCCTTCACTTTATTGTCCTTAAGACATTTTGCCACAATTTACGCTTGTGGTCATTGTCCATTTGGAAGATCCATTTGCGACCAAGCTTCAACTTCCTGACTGATGTCTTGAGATGATGCTTCAATATATCCACATAATTGTACTACCTCATGACTCCATCTATTTTGTGAAGTGCACCAGTCCCTCCTGCAGCAAAGCACCCTGATGCTGCCACCCCCGTGCTTCACGGTTGGGATGGTGTTCTTCGGCTTGCAAGCCTCCCCCTTTTTCCTCCAAACATAACTATGGTCATTTTGGCCAAACAGTTCTATTTTTGTTTCATCAGACCAGAGGACCTTTCTCCAAAAAGTACGATATTTGTCCCCATGTGCAGTTGCAAACCATAGTCAGGCTTTTTTATGGCGGTTTTGGAGCAGTGGCTTCTTCCTTGCTGAGCGGCCTTTCAGGTTAAGTCGATATAGGACTCGTTTTACTGTGGATATAGATACTTTTGTACCTGTTTCCTCCAGCATCTTCACAAGGTCCTTTGCTGTTGTTCTGGGATTGATTTGCACTTTTCGCACCAAAGTACGTTCCTCTCTAGGAGACAGAACGCGTCTCCTTCCTGAGCGGTGTGACGGCTGCGTGGTCCCATGGTGTTTATACTCGCGTACTATTGTTTGTACAGATGAACGTGGTACCTTCAGGTGTTTGGAAATTGCTCCCGAGGATGAACCAGACGTGTGGAGGTTTACCATTTTTCTTCTGGGGTCTTGGCTGATTTCGTTTGATTTAACCATGATGTCAAGCAAAGAGGCACTGAGTTTGAAGGTAGGCCTTGAAATACATCCACAATTACACCTCCAACTGACTCAAATTATGTCATTTAGCCTATCAGAAGCTTCTAAAGCCATGACATAATTTTCTGGAATTTTCCAAGCTGTTTAAAGGCACAGTCAACTTAGTGTATGTGAACTTCTGACCCACTGGAAATGTGATACAGTGAATTATAAGTGAAATAATCTGTCTGTAAACAATTGTTGGAAAAATTGCTTGTCATGCACAAAGTAGATGTCCTAACCGACTTGCCAAAACTGTAGTTTGTTAACAAGAAATTTGTGGGGTGGTTGAAAAACGAGTTTGAATGACTCCAACCTAAGTGTACGTACACTTCCCACTTCAACTGTATGTTCCCATAAGCGACCTCTATTTATTAGAAATGCTGAGGTCATTACTCGTCTGAAGTCCCATATAGTGGAACTATTCTCACAATCATAGTTTGTTAAGTGGAATGGTTGAAAAATTTGTTTGACTTAATTACTTCTGACTTCAACTGTACATTCAAAGCAATAATTGTGTGAGGGGTCGTATGTCATTTTTAGCATTGTTTTCTGATGAGAAAGATATTCACTTTCTAATTAAATTCAGTTTTGCTCAGTCTCAGTCTTTGAGCACTGTCACTTACAAATAGTGTTATATGAGATGAAATACCATTTCATCTTTACATACAGTACTTGATGATCTTGTTACATCCGAGATAAGATAAGAACCCTGCCTCTCCTCTTATGGTGATGTGAAAGCCTATTTACTTTATTGGGAAATGTGTGTGTGTGTGGTGTCATGTAACTCTGCAATTATGATAATATGCTATGAAGATTAGCTCTTGGTCTTTCTCCCCTCGTGCCCTTCATTGAGGCTACTCCAGACAGCCTGAAATCATATTTTGCCTATTTCTCCTTCCTCTCTTTTTTCTAACTCTTTCTCTCCACTGCTCAGTTAATTGTGAACATTTGTCCGGCTGCAGTGTATTTCATTTGAACCTTAACCGCCTGATAGGTTTTCTGAAAATCAAATGTCTTCCTCTTTCTACCGCTGACAGGTTCGCCGTGATCGCTTCGGGCTGTGCCAGCTGCCCCCGGCTGGTGTGTTGTAGAGAGGGCTGCTTGGCTGAGTTCTGTTACCACTGCAAGCAGGCGTGGCACCCCAACCAGACCTGTGACTCGGCCCGCCAGCAGAGGGCACTCTCCTTGCACATGCACAGCAACCACTCACCCAGCTACACGCAGGAGCACGGGCACGGTACTTTGATTACTCTTCATGCTGATATTATTATGTCTGTATATTAGTCTCACTCTTCTCATAAAGCAATTTTCAGACCTCCTTTCATGTTCCAAATGTCTCGGTGGACAGAACAGTAAGTCGGTATGAATGAACCCTTATCACCCCGTCTCTTACTCTAGCTGTTGGCAGTCAAAAATAACTATATCGGCACACAATGTCTCCAAACCAATCCTCCTCTGTCTCTGGTAGAAGTACCTTTTAGGCACTGATCTAGAATCAGCTTACCCTCCCCATATCCAAACGGCAAGCCATAAAACTGACCTCAGATCAACGTTGTCTTGAATCCTACTCCCACTAATCAACCTACCCACTCGCTCTCTCTTGTCTCTAGCTGACGACATCAAGCCCTGCCCGCGATGTGGCGCCTACATAATCAAGATGAACGACGGCAGCTGTAACCACATGACCTGTGCCGTGTGCGGCTGTGAGTTCTGCTGGCTCTGCATGAAGGAGATCTCCGACCTGCACTACCTCAGGTAAACTCTCAAGACTACGGCAGTTCACGTCAACACAGATTTATGGAAGGGACTAGTTGATGACTTTCCATGTGCCAAAAATACGTATAGGTCTACCCACCCTTAGCGGAGTTGCCAACAACCGGATTCATCCGGTTTTCAGGGATACAGATAATTCAACCTGGTGTCCTTTTCCACTGAAAACCGGATGTGGGAACTCCGCTCAGCCTACACGATGACATCCACCCAATTTTAAAGCATGGTTGTCATTACTGGGGTTAGACTGATGCTTTAAAAAAATGCCTTCAGAATTGATTTTAAATAAGGAATACCTACACATTTTATGAAATGAATTAAGATATAAAAACAAATACTGACGCAAAACATAACTGAATGAAAGGCTATATTGTTTGGATAAGAAGACACCAAGTATATTCCTACATTAAAATGACAAAACATTTCCACAGATTCCGTCTAACACGTCTTAGATCGTATGAGCAATACTGTAAAAGTAGAATACAGGCAGTGATGCGCTTCTCAATCCTGTGTGACAATTAGCAGAGGGCTCTGAATTCATAATGACACAACCTTCCATCACCTCCACTCCTCTGTTGCTGTGGTGATTGTTTTTCCTGAACATGGGCCCAGAACTAATCAGTCTTCTGTCTACCTCCCTTGCTCTTCGCCATATTTCTCCCCCTTTCTTTTTATATCTGGTTCCCACCCATTACACATTTTTCTTTATTTTTCTCAATTCACAACCCCCCCCCCCTTCGCACTCTCTCTATTTTCTACACATTCCATTCTTTCCCCGTTTTCTTACGTTCTCTCTCTCCCCTTTCTCTCCCTCCATATCCCTTCATCAATCCCTCTCTATCTTCTTTCTCTCAGTCCATCAGGGTGTACGTTCTGGGGAAAGAAGCCGTGGACTCGTAAGAAGAAGATCCTGTGGCAGCTGGGCACTCTGATCGGAGCCCCGGTGGGCATCACCCTCATCGCTGGTATCGCTGTGCCTGCCATGGTTATTGGCATCCCCGTCTATGTGGGGCGCAAGGTAGGCAAAAACACTGGCAGATGGGCAATCCCTCACTGAAAATCCCCCTTCATTTGGCCCACACTCAGTCCTTTAGCAGAGGGTCTTATTTGGAGTGGCTCACTGAGACATTCAAAGGAAAATAATGACAATATTTTACTTTTCATGATATCTAACAGAAAAGCTATTCATTGTAGAAATGAAATGTGGCAGTGGTGGACTTAGAAAAAGAGTTAGTTTCAATATGATGTTCACCTTCGTGGTGGCACTTTCGTTTCCTGCGTGTATTTCAGCAATCGAGAAATACAATTCCTGAAAATAGATATGGTTCCAAACCATAAGCTCCTCTTTAGTTTCGGTATGACGCTACAACTGTTCTTTGGAAACGACATCATTTTGAAACAATTTAGTCTCGATAGAATTGTAGAATGACCTATTTTAAAGGCTATCTCTTTACCGCGTCCTGGTGGCAATACAGTATAACTGCGAGCTTGAACTTAAGCCCATTTGAATGCTGTAAAATAGCCCACCCACACACCCTGTATTGTTCCAGGCCCCTAAGCCTTCCCAGCTGTAGAAAATACCTTTCAGACTATTACCAGTTGTACTCAGCCAACTGCCTCACCCAATCACAACCAGAGACGTAAAGCCATAATAGGTCTAAGTAAAGTAGCTCTGATGGTGGTACTAATATACGAATATAAGTATGTGAACAAAGAAAGAAATCCCCTCACACAACCTATGACCTACTTCTCCCAAGTGCTTTATAATATTAATCAAACCGAAACTCCAATACAGACGTTTCAGCTGCAATAGCCTTCTATTGCTGTTTACCTTCACTACTATCTATCTTTTTAAATTTTGTGATAGATTCACGCCCATTATGCGGGGAAGAAGACCAATTGCCACAGGAGGAACCTGGCCATCACGGGAGGAGTGGCCCTGTCAATCATCACAGCTCCTGTGATGGCGGCCGTCAGTGTGGGTATTGGCGTGCCCATCATGTTGGCGTACGTCTATGGAGTCGTGCCCATCTCTCTGTGCCGCGGAGGAGGCTGTGGCGTCAGCCGAGGAAAGGGGCGTGGCATGCGGATAGACTTTGACGAGGACGACGGCCCAATCACAGGTGAGCAAGACTTAAAGAGCTATCCTTTTTGCCTCTTAGGGGGCCTCTTAGGGACAGGCCTGAATACTGCCCCTTCTGGAGGAATTCGGCACCCATATAAACCATGATAAATTTTTGTCAAAAGTTGCTAATATATGCATATAAAAATTGTTATCGAATAGGAAACACTCTAAAGCTTATAAAACCGTTTAAATTTTGTCTCTAGCTAAAGCAGAAGTCTCAGGGCATGCATTCTCCCAAAGTCTCTCTTTGTAATGGGAAAAGTTGCCATCACTTTGACGTCATCGTATACGCACTTCCCAAACAGCTATAACCATGGAAACACTTTCTATGTCTTCAGCGTGAAGCCTGCTTTCGATGAGGCGTGTAACTGTGAGAATCGCGCGCTCACGAGACGTTCAGCGTGACCAAACGTCCCGGTGACGGAAAAAAAAAGTTTCACCAATGGGAGCTGGGAAATTTCTCTCTCTTTCCCTCAGGACAGACTGAACAACGTGTGCTTATCTGTTCGCCCTCACGATTGCTGTAGACCAGGGGTGTCAAAGTCAAATGGACGGAGGGCCAAATAAAAAAATCAGCTACAAGACGAGGGCCGGACTGTTCGAATGTTCATTGAAAAATTTTTAAATGACGCATATAGTCTAGTGAACCTAATTGAACCTACTGAAAACCTAACAAATATATTACAATATGATCAGATAAATAAAGCAATATTTTCTTATGGCTCTGTCAGTAATCTTTAATTTTCAACAGACACAAAAGACAAATTTCCTTTATATAAATATCCCCATAACATGAACATTAAATGAAAGAAACCGGTATTCAAGGCACCATCAGTAGACTATATTTTCTATTTTAGCAAAAGTGGGCTAAATTTACTTCAAAGAAAAAACAATAATAGCAATTTTCTATCATCCACTCAACTGAAATATTTTTAAAATATAATTGGATTGAAATACAAAAAATAAAGTGCAAAAATCTATTAATCAAAAACAACACTTTGTTTAAGGAGAAGTAACATGCAGTGAAAACAAATATTAAATTTTAACTTTTAAACTTGAACTGAGTAAAACTCTAAATATGTGATTGCACAGTAATGTTCACTTGTTTGAGGTTGAGGGTGATACTTGGTGGTGTCCCATCTTTTCCACAAGTTCATCAATGTTCGCTGAAAGAAATCCTCAGAATTGAGTGGAGGTGTTCAGCAGTAAGTCGACTTCTGTGTGATGTTTTGTTCAGGTTCATCAAAGAAAACAGTTGTTCACACAGGTATGTGCTGCCAAACATAGACAACGTCAGCCTGGATGCGCAGCTGGGGCATTGTGCCGGGAGGAAACGGGCGAACTCCGCAGCACCCACTGCCGCATATTTTGCCCTCAGTGCATCATTGCATTGGAGGTCAATCAACTCCATTTGGAGGTTTGGTGGTGAGCTTTCCACGTCAACAGCAAATGGGTTACCGAGCAGTTCCAACCTGCTTTTTGTGCTTCAAAGTCAGCAAATCGGCGCCGAAAGTCAGCGGCAAGCATACCTATTTTATCAGCCAACTGTGTGCTCGGGAACGCACTGGTAGAGAGCTTCTCTTTCATGGTCTGGCAGCTGGGAAAGGGCTCAAATTTTCTTTCCGCATCTGCGTCTCCCACAGAGTCAGTTTGGTTTTAAATGCCTTCACTGTACTGTACATATCAGAGATGACACGATCCCGACCCTGCAGCTGCAAGTTTATTGCATTCAGATGACTCACTCACACAGAAAAGCCATTTCACACAGAAACATTTCGTCTCGGAGTTGTGTTGTGTCTTTCCCTTTGCTGTCCAAGAACAGACAAATCTCCTCACGAAGCTCGAAACATCTTTGAAGCACCTTTCCCTGGCTTAGCCATCGCACCTCTGTGTGATAAGGCAAATCACCATGCTCCGTTTCTAACTCCGTCAGAAATGCCTTGAACTGGCGGTGATTCAAACCTTTGGCTCTGATAAAGTTAACTGTGCGCGTTATGATGCTCATTACATGCTCCATTTTCAAGGCTTTACCGCACAACGCTTCCTGGTGTATGATTGATAAGCTGTCAGCTCACCTGTTTTTCCTCTTGCATCTTTTCCCGATCTTCGCCACCAGTCCGCTCCTGTGTCCACACACGCAGGTGCTCCGTCGGTTGTCAAACCCACGAGTTTTTCCCACAGCTCCATCTCATTTACACATCTTGACACCTCTTCATACAAATCATGCCCCGTAGTTGTGCCATGCATAGGACGTAAAGTCAAAAACTCCTCTGTCACGCTTTTAGGTTGGAGTCCACTCCGCGGATGAAAATTGACAACTGGGCAATGTCAGAAATGTCGGTGCTCTCATCCACAGCCAAGGAATATGCAATAAAATCTTTTCCCTTTTTCACAAGCTGCTCTTTTAGATTGATGGACAACTGGTCTACTCTCTCGGCAATGGTGTTTCTGCTCAGACTCACATTTAAAAAGAGTTGCCTTTTTTCTGGGCAAACTTCGTCAAAACTTTAATCATGCAGTTTTTGATGAAATCCCCTCCGTAAATGGCCGGGCTGATTTAGCGATCTCTTCTGCCAAAATAAAACTGGCCTTGACAGCAGCCTGGCCTTGTGATTTGGCTTTTTTGAACAGAGCCTGTCGAGATGTTTTAATTCCTCTGCCTTTTGTAGCCTTTGTTCCATGTCCATATTCTTGTTTTTGTCCGCGTGTTTCGTTTCATAATGTCGTCTCAGATTATACTCTTTCAGTACCGCCACACTTTCTCCAAAGACACACAGGTTTTCCAGCTAAACATATACTCCGACTCCCACCTTGTTTGAAACCCCGGTTCTCAGTATCCACCTTCCGTTTTGCCATTTTTGATGGGTATCTGAAAGTTAATTTTACTGTGATGCTGACGACTGCTGTGCCAATAAATATTGAAATGAAGCAGCCTACTGCTCGGTGCGTCACCTTTGCATTGTGGGAAATGTAGTATTGGTGCGTGTAAAAGATTGGGCTGCCGGCTTGCTGCGGGCGGTTCTAATAATAAATCAAGATCATCCCAGGGGCCGTAAAAACCTTCTTGATGTGGCCCGCGGGCCTTGACTTGACATATGTGCTGTAGACCTTTATAACATGCTAAGGCTTAATTATAAACATAGTTTGACAAGTTTACTCGAAATATAATGTATACTTTCGACGTTTTGGTGCGCATCCACTTGAAATTTGCATACATTTCGACCGAAAAGTGTCTAGTTTGAGAACGGAAAGACACAGACTTTTAACCCTTCCACGTCTTCTGAAGCAAGAACAGCCATGGTAAGGGAATATTTACGTCTTCATTTTGGGTTTCTGTCGACTCCATGATAGAGGAGTCAGCATGCTAAATGAGAGCGCCGACTCTCTATTATAGCCTAGTGAACGCCAAATGTAACTTTAAAAATAATTGTAACATAGCAATTGCATTTAGAAGAAGTTTATCTTGCCATACATATGTAAAACATGCATATTTAGTCAAAGTTTATGATGTGTATTCCTTGTTAGCTGACGTTATCTGCCGGAGCTATTTATTTCTCCTGACATTGCAGTAGCATTTTTTGAACGATGCATAATTGTAAACAGAGATTTATGGATATATATTGCATATTATTGAAAAAAAAATGAATGTACTGTGTAACATGTTATATTACTGTCATCTGATGAAGATTTCAAAAGGTTAGTGAAATGATTTTTCTTTTAATCCTGCGTTTGTTGATTGCATATTTTTTCCTACTTGGCTAAGCTAATGAGGTATGTATGCAGTGGTGGTTGGACATAAATATGTGCTATGTTTTCGCCGTAAAACATTTTAGAAATCTGACTTGCTGGGTAGATAAATAACTTCTTTATCTTTCATTTAAATATTTTTAGGATTATTTCTTGCGTTCCCTGCGCCACATTACAGCTCAGGGGGGGTGGGGCTTGATCCCAAAGGGGATCATGTGGCCCTGAAAGGTTAATAGAGCTAATACTGTAAAATGCAACAACGACACGAACCTACATGTATGTCTCTCTTTTATGTTACAAACATAATTGAACTGCAAGTTAATTTAGACAGGAAATATATATCATCATCAGTCATGAAATAAAAAATCTTAAATAATTGTCCCCCAGTGGCTGATGCGTGGCGGGCCCTCAAGTCTCCCAACCTGGTTGAGAGCAGCCTGGAGAGGGCAGCCAGCGGCCTTAGCACCACCTCCCCCAGTGAGGGCCTCTCTGTGGCCCCCGGGGTCCTGGGAGACAACCCCCACTTCAACACTCTGGCCGGGGGCGCCCTTGGAGCCAGGACTGGCAAATACAACAGGTATGGAGGGGAGCCCAGCAGGGAAGAGAACCTGTTCTGTACTTCTTATGGAGGGGAATATTGTGCATTGTAAGCAGAGACACAGTATAAATAGGGGCCAAGTAAGCCTTAAACGAACTAAGTATAACCGCTGCTGTGAATGTTTTTGCTGAGTAAATGTAATCTGGCGTATGTTGAACGCTGTAATAACTGTTGTTGGTATAACCATGTAATAATAACCATGTTTTGTGTTGTTCCAGGTTGGAGCTCCAGGGAGGGGAGCTGGGGAAGGACAGTGCCCAGAGAGAGACAGGTAGTCTGGGAGCGGGTAGTGACTGTGCCAGCACCCGGGGCATGGCCGGCTCCATTATCTCTTCCTACACACTCCCTGACAGGTGAGTGTCACAATATCCCTCTCTCTTACACACACACGATTTTGAAAAAATCTACTCCTCCTCCTTGATTTGACATCTAGTCTCATTCTGTTTCTGTCGGACTCATGTTGTTGTTGTCTCTGATGCAACAGCTCAATTTCCTCGAATCTCTCTTGCGTCTGACTTGTCTTTAGTCTGTGTGGTATGCAGGCAGCACTTAGTGGTTCAAAAATATTTCTTTTAGCCATTGATTTAGTTCCCGACAGATGTTTTCAAATCAATTTTGAGTTAAACTTATAATGTTAGGCAAGGTGACACTGGATACAGCAGATGATATGCTGACTAGTAAATCTAAACGTCTTTGTTCTCCTAGGGACTGTATTAACCTGGAAATCCAGGTGGACATCGAGACCAAACCCAGCCACCTCTGCCTGACCAGTGAGGAAGACCTAAACACGCCCCCTGCTGCTATGGCAGCATGCCCCGGCTCAGGCGGGGAGGAGCCTCAGGACTGCAGCTCCAGAAGGGGCGGGGGTCTGTTTGGCTCAGCACTAGGCCTGTCGCCAGGGGCATCGCTCAGGGAGGGGCTTCGCGATGTCACTCTGGCCCAGCCCGAGAGCATCCGTAGCGACCTGGAGATGTCCGACACCCAATCGGACGACATCGACGAGCTGACGTCAGACGACTGTGACTCGCCTCATCCCATGAGCTGCCGGCCCCCTCAACCCCAGGCCACCTGCAGACCCCTTCACACCTCCGACAGACTGCACTGTCCCCCGGATAATGTCATCCTCTATGTTTAAGAGTCCAACTGATGGAGAGCTCTCAGAGATTCCACAACCCCCACCCAAAATGTTTTTTTTTTTTAGCTTTCGGGTAATTCTTTTGCTGCTTTTTTGTTAACAAAACGTCTTACCTGCAAACAACACCCGTCTACATGTGTCTGTCTGTCCCTCTCTCAACATCTCGATCTCCTTGCAGAGAATTGGCAGGGTTCTACCTCTGAGATTTCTCTGTTTACTTCTTGGTGCAAAAATGCCTTGGCTACTTGAGAAAAGAAAAAAAGCTAAACAAGAGGTACACATTTTCCACAAGAAATACTGCAAAAAAAAAAAGAGGAAACAAGGTAAAAGGTCACCAGGCACACTAACGAGTGAAGGATTGTGGGGGATGGGGTTTGTACTATGGAAGAGGATGTTTGAGTGTGGCATTTGTACTGGACTTTGTTGGCTTGATTTCCTCCTTTTTTTGTTAGAACTGAATGATATTGAATGATTTAGAAGTACTTTTATTTGCTGTGTGCATGAGTCTCCGTGAACAAGAGTTTTCTATGGCTGTGTAGGCCTTCAAGTGTAGTATGAGTTTACAGTAGTTTGTTCAGAGACATGACTTTAGAGGCGATCTGCACTTGAATCTCACCTGCACAGAGAAGAACAATGTAGGGGTTACACAAGAGTCAATGTCGTGGAAGATAGACAAGTACTTAATGACTGACTGCCTGCCTTACAGACAGTGATGACGCTCACTGACGAACACACTGGCTTTCTGACATGCTGGCTGCCTGACCCACTCTAGTTATGCGGTGCGTTCTACACGAAGACTATAAAGACAAAGACCTAATATACATTTTCAGTAGAAAACCATAGTAGAAGGAATGGATGGACTTCTTGTGATTGTATTTGTTTGTCCCACTATCGAGTGAATGTATGAATGAGCACTTGTGCACTTTATCTAAATATTCATTTTTTGTTGTTGTTGCTATTTGTTGTCATCAGTTACTGTCTTGAGTTTTCTTCCATACATACTTGTAAAATCATAGCCAAATGTTGATTAGAAACCTTTTTATTTCTTCTAGAATAATAACCCATTTTTATTTATTCTAGAATAATTTACGAGAGCTTGTTTTTGCTGTTCACCGACCACGTGTTTCAGTTGTTGAAGATATCCCCATTTACTATAGACATCATGAAATCTCTATATGGGAACATTGTTTCATTTCAAATCAGCTTAATGCGGTCGGATCATACTATTGAGCAGTGCTTGGTATGGTCGGTTGATGTTATTCAGTTGTCGCTTATTTCTGCCTATGAGAAACCACATGAATGTACCACGGATTGAAACAGAAACGTCCTAAATATGACAGGAGGATTTACCCTTAAGGGACACATATACAGTACATGTGGGTAAAAAAGTTATAAATATATATGAGTAGCAATATGAAAGTGTTGTATATAAATGTGTAGTATCTCATGGCACTGTTTTGGAAGCCCCTTTATGGGGCCAAACACACAGGACTGTGAGAGAGGTTGTGGACTTTGATTTGGAAAATAAACACATTTTTCTGTTGCAACAATATCGTGTTATTATTATATGTTCTATTGTGTGTGAAATATTGGATTTAGGGTATTGGAAAACACACACACACATAAACACATAGAGTGAGAGAAAATAGCTTTGCATAACATACATAGATGGTCATAGTCTGTGTTTTGGAGTAGTGAACTCCACTGAACAAAAATATAAATGCAACATGTGAAGCGTTGGTCCCATGTTTCATGAGCTGAAATAAAATATCCCAGAAACGTTTACATCCCTGTTAGTGAGCATTTCTCTTGTGCAAAAATAGTCCATCTACCTGACAGGTGTGGAGCTGAAATAAAATATCCCAGAAACGTTTACATCCCTGTTAGTGAGCATTTCTCTTGTGCAAAAATAGTCCATCTACCTGACAGGTGTGGCATATCAAGAAGATGATTAAGTAGCATGATCATTACACAGGTGCACCTTGTGCTGGGGACAATAAAAGGCCACTCTAAAATGTGCAGTTTTGTCACACAACACAATGCCACAGAGGTCTCAAGTTTTGAGGGAGCGTGCAATTGGCATGTTGACTGCAGGAATGTCTACCAAAGTAATTGGCAGAGAATTGAATATTAATTTATCTACCATAAGCGCATTCAACGTCGCTTTAGAGAATTTGGCAGTACGTCCAACCGGCCTCACAACCGCAGAACACGTGTAACCACGCCAGCCCAGGACCTCCACATCCGGCTTCTTCACCTGGGGGATGGTCTGATACCAGCCACCTGGACAGCTATGGGTATGCACAACTGAAGAATTTGTCGGGAAGCTCATCTGAGTGCGCATCGTCCTCACCAGGGTCTTGACCTGACTGCAGTTGGCGTCATAACCGACTTCAGTGGGCAAATGCTCACCTTCGATGGCTACTGGCACGCTGGAGAAGTGTGCTCTTCACGGATGAATCACGGTTTCAACTGTATCGTGTATAGCGTTGTGTGGGCAAGCGGTTTGCTGATGTCAATGTTGAGGACAGTGTGCCCCATGGTGACGGTGGGGTTATGGTATGGGCAGGCATAATCTAAGGACCATGAACACAATTGCATTTTATCAATGGCAATTTGAATGCACAGAGATACCATGACGAGATCCTGAGGCCCATTGTCGTGCCATCACCTCATGTTTGGGATGCTCTGGATTGACGTGTACGACAGTGTGTTTATTTTCCCACCAATATCCAGCAACTTCACACACACATTGAAGATGAGTGGGACAACATTCCACAGGCCACAATTAACTCTATGCGAAGGAGATGTCACGCTGCATAAGACAAATGGTGGTCACACCAACTATACTGACTGGTTTTCTGATCCACACCCCTACTTTCTTTTAAGGTATCTGTGAACAACAGATGCATATTTCTATTCCCAGTCATGTGGGAATACAGAATAATAATAATGAATTTATTTCAATTGACTGTAACTCAGTAAAATCTTAGAAATCGTTGCATGTTGCGTTTATATTTTTGTTCAGTGTACATATACAGTGCTTTCAGAAAGCATTCATACCCCTTAACATATTCCACATTTTGTTGTGTTACAGACTGAATTCATGAATGGATACAAAAAAAAAGTTCTCACCCATCTACACACAATACCCAATAATGACAAAGTGAAAACATGTTTTTAGAAATGTGTACACATTTATTGAGAATGGAATACAGAAATATCTCATTTACGTATGTATTCACACCCTTTGCTATGACACTCCAAATTGAGCTCAGGTGCATCCTGTTTCCATTGATCGTTCTTGAGACAGTGTCTACAATTTCATTAGTGTCCACCTGTGGTCAATTCAATTGACTGGCCATGATTTGGAATGGCACACACCTGTCTATATAAGGTCCGACAGTTGACAGTGCATGTCAGAGCAAAAACCAAGTCATGAAGTCAAAGGAATTGTCCTTAGAGCGCTGAGACAGGATTGTGCCGAGGCACAGATCTGAGGAAGGATACCAAAAAATGTCTGCAGCATTGAAGGTCCCCAAGAACACAGTGGCCTCCATCATTCTTATATGGAAAATGTTTGGAACCACCAAGACTCTTCCTAGAGCTGGCCGCCCGGCCAAACTGAGCAATCGGGGGTGAAGGACCTTGGTCAGGGAGGTGACCAAGAACCCGATGGTCACTCTGACAGCACTCTAGAGTTCCTCTGTGGAGATATGAGAACCTTCCAGAAGGACAACCATCTCTGCAGCACTCCACCAATCAGGCCTTTATGGTAGAGTGGCCAGACTGAAGCCAATCAGTAAAAGGCACATGGCAGCCATGCTTGGAGTTTGCCAAAAGACACCCAAAGACTCTCAGACCATGAGAAACAAGATTCTCTCGTCTGATGAAACCAAGATTGAACTCTTTGGCCTGAATGCCAAGCGCCACGTCTGGAGGAAACCTTGCACCATCCCTACAGACTTGGTTTCCTCTATCATAATCGCTCCTCTTTCACCACAGCTGCCAAACTAACCCTGATTCAGATGACCATCCTACCCATGCTAGATTACGTAGAGATGTAATTTATAGATCGGCAGGTAAGGGTGCTCTCGAGCGGCTAGTTGTTCTTTACCATTTGGCCATCAGATTTGCCACCAATGCTCTTTATAGGACACATCACTGCATTCTATACTCCTCCTTGTGCTGCTGCCATGTTGTGTTGCTGCCATGTTGTTGTGTTGCTGCCACGCTATGTTGTTGTCTTAGGTCTCTTTATGTAGTGTTGTGTTGTCTCTTGTCGTGATGTGTGTTTTGTCTTATATTTGTTTTAAATTTTTAAATCCCCCGTCCCCGCAGGCCTTTTGCTTTCTGGTGGGCCGTCATTGTAAATAAGAATTTGTTCTCAACTTACTTAACTAATTAAATAAAAAACGGTGTTGGCAGCATCATGCTGTGGGGATGTTTTTCAGCGGCAGGGACTGGGAGAGTAGTCAGGATCGAGGCAAAGATGAATGGAGCATACAGCCAAAACAATGCAGGAGTGGCTTCGGAACATGCCTCTGAATGTCCTTGAGTGGCCCAGCGAGAGCCCGGACTTGAACCCGATCAAACATCTCTGGAGAGACCTGAAAATAGGTGTGCAGCGGCGCTCCCCATCCAACCTGACAGACCTTGAGAGGATCTGCAGAGAAGAATGGGAGAAATTCCCCAAATACAGGTGTGCCAAGCTTGTAGCGTCAAACCCAAGAAGATTCGATGCTTTAATCACTCCCAAAGGTGCTTCAACAAAGTCCTGAGTAAAGGGTCTGAATACTTATGTAAATGTGATATTAGATATTAGCAACAATTTCTAAAAAGCTGTTTTTGCTTTGTCATTATGGAGTATTGTGTGTAAATTGACGTGGTGAAAAAAACAATTGAATAGACTTTAGAATAAGGCTGTAACGTAACAAAATGTGGAAAAGGTCAAGGGGTCTGAATACTTTCCAAATGCACTGTATCTGGGGAAGGGTATAAAACAGGTTCTAGAGTGTTTTTAGTTTCCAAGAGGACATTAGTTTCCATCATTGGGAAATGAAAAAAATATGGAACTACCCAGACTCTGCTTAGAGCTGGCCGTCCGACCAAACTGAGCAACCGGTCAAGAAGGACTTTGGTCAGGGAGAAGACCAAGAACCCAATGACCTCTGACAGAACTACAGGGTTCCTTGGTTGAAATGGGATAACCTGTCAGAAGGACAAGTCTCTACCGTACTTCACCAATCTGGACTTTATGGGATAGTTGCCAGACGTAAGCAACTCCTGAGAAAAAGGCACATGACAGTATGCCTGGAGTTTTCAAAAAGGCATGTGAAAGACACTGAGATCAAAAAGGCAAAATATTCTGTGGTCTGATTGAGACAAAAATGTAACTCTTTGGCATCGTTCATCACCCGTCTAACACCATCCCCACGGTGAAACATGAGGGTGGCAGCATCATGCTATGGGAATGCTTTTCAGTGGCAGGGACAGGGACGACTGGTAAGGCTGGAGGGAACAATGAATGGAGCCAAATAAAGGCAAATCCTTGATGAGAACCTGCTTCGGAGTGCAAACGACCTAAGACGAGGGCGAAGATTTACATTCCAACAGGACAATGACCCAGAGCATACAGTCAAAGCAATGCTGGAATGGCTTCAGAACAACAATGTGATAGTCCTTGAGTGGCCCAGCCAAAGCACAGACTTGAATCCATTGAAAATCTGTGGAAAGACTTGAAGATTGCTGTTCACTGCCACTCCCCATCAAATGTAACAAATCTTGAGAAAATCTACAAGGATGAATGGGGGAAAAAATCCACAAATCCAGATGTGCAAAGCTGATACAACATACCCAAGACAACTCAAAGCTGTAATCGCCACCAAAGGTGCTTCTACAAAAGTATTGACTTGGGTGTGACTACTTATGTAAATTTCTATTTAATTTTCAATAAATGTGCAAACATTTCTAAAAACATGTTTTCACTCATTATGGGTATTGTGTGTAGATGGGTGAGAAATCAATTTAATCCACTTCAAATTCAGGTTGTAACACTGTGTGGAATAAGTGGAATAAGTCAAAGGGTATGAATATTTTCTGAAGGCGCAGTAGTTTAACTAGTAGTTTAACTACGTTTTGCAGTAGCTTCGTGGTAGTAAACTAAATTAAAATGTTCAGTAGTTAATTACTTTTTTTTTGCCCTGTAGTGGTGTAACTAACAACTGGAACTACAGTTTTGTTTAATAAGCTAAATTACACATTTTAACATCTGACTCCAGCATGATCTGTTCTTACAATTTTGTAGTCTATAACATATTTGATATAATTTATCACGAAGTCGTCTGGTGGCTTGATAAACGAAACATTTGATTTGCTTCCTCAATATCGCCCAGTTTGACCCCTAGGTTCTTTACAGTAGTGTCGTAAATATAGGCTGGGTTTCCAAGCGACCATCTGATTTCAGGCTTAGGCTCACTCTACCGTAAAGTAACGGGGACCGACACAGAAGGTTAAAGTGACTTCAACAAAACGCGGTAAATAATGACAGTTATACCATATTTATATACCTTTTGACAATACAGTAGTTTAACTATTCAACAATAACTTATTTTTGCACTTCAACAATGCGGAGAAACAGTTTAGTGAGTCACAACACACAGCGCGAGTGGCCTGTTAGTCAGTAGCTGACTTTAGTCAGTTTATCCGTTTATCAACAATTAGCTAGACAATGAAGTCGAGTGCAATAAGTGCATCCCATGGCTGCTAAATATTGCTAGCTACCAATAGCTAGAACTAACGTTAATAATACTAGCTAACGTTAGATAATAGGCTTGTATGAATGTCTAATTGCAACGTTGCGATGACTAACATTAGTTAGCTAACTAGCTAAGGTTGGCAAGCTGTAACGTTAACTAGCTACAGTAGCTAACTATCATGTTTGAAACAACTGTCCTAGGCTAGACATTTTATAGTAGCTAATTTGCCCATTAATGTATTACTCTAATGCTAGCGCCTATGGCTGTGTATGTGGCCCCTTCTCGAGAGTTAGAAACGTTAGCTAGGTAATTTGACTGAACATGTAACGTTAGCTATTGGACCTGAATTCATTTTGATGCCTCCAGTTGTATGAACAATAATTTACAGCTAGAGGGCTCTCTGAAAATGTCAGAGATTTAATCCACCTCTAACACTAACAGTTGCAAAAGGTTGAGGTTTCCAGGGTTAGAGTAGAACAGAAGTTGTCATATGCAGAGGCAGTGAAGAAAGTAGAGGAAGATGGGTTAAGGGGGAGGAGTGGTGAGAGTAGTAGAGATATACCAGTACAGAGGGAGAGGCCAAAAAGTGAAATAAGTTTCAGTAATATTGGATATTTAGCATTTATAGCAATGGTTATCAACTGTACTGCAGGGATGGAATGGAAGTCTCGGAAAATTGAGGTTCTGGTGGCAGCTGCAGAGGTATTTGGGTGTGCCAGACTTGACAGCAGAAGAGTTACAGGACGTGTTAAGTGGTGATGGCATGATGTAGGAGTAATTAGTGGAGTAGGGGGGTGTTAATTTTATTTTATATAACTTTGAAATTAATGAGTGTAGTGTTAGATGGTCGGGTATTTAGTACATTTTTATTTTTCAAGTAAAGTATAAGGGAGTTATACTGTAGTCTAGTAGGTGGCGGTAATACAACAAATTGGATGCCAACCGCTGTTAAACCTCATAGAAGAAGCAACTGAAACCTTTTACTCAACAGTTTTCCAACTAAAACCAGTTTTTATTGGACAAATTCTGTTGCAGACAATGTAGTGAAAAATGGGGCAATTCAAGAGGGTGCTACGAAATGAATGTCACAACGTCGTTTTCTTTGTCCTATGTCATTATAAATAACATAGAATTAATCATTATATTGTTCTCTACAATATTATAACCCTAATATTTTTGTACTTGACAGTCTTGAGGAAATATGAACATTATTTTGCTGTGACCGTTTTGCGATTCCTTCTCATTTAAATTCTCAAAGTATTGCCATACGGGACTGATGCTGTCGCTTGCCTTTCTCTGCCATTTTTCCAACTGTTAACGACGATGACATAGTATTGGAGAGTCGACTCTAAAATAATTGATTCCTCGACTCCTTGCATTGTCAATATTCCTAGCGGAATTGACTCCTAAGATTCTGTATTTTTGGAGGAGACTGATTAGTTGCCGTACTTCCGAGAACACAAACACTTGCATAGGGCTGACCCCATTTAGTCGACTGGTCGATTGTTTGGTCGATAGGCTGTTGGTCGACCGAGATTTCTTTAGTCGAGCAGTAGCAAAAACAAGTAAAAAATATTGACCGTTTAGACTTCGCAGCTCATGTTTGTCTCTTCCATATTTGGTGTTGTGAGGTGATACCATTTGGAGGTGTTTCCGCTGGTTGGACCAATCAAAATCAACTTGATACCTTAGTAATTTTCATCTCCAGATCCTTGTCTTTTATTGCCTATAACTGGGAATAATCTACATTGAGGGGCTATTTCTATGGCAATTTAAATGGAAAGAGTCAGAAATACACAATGATAACAATAACAGATTGTCTTCGCAGAGGGTGGATATTGAAATTCAGTCTGTTAGCCTTGTAAATAAATATATCTAGTCCTTATTTAGTTTTGTATTCAGCTAATTTAATTTAGAAAAAGCCCATGTTTCATTCACAAACCTGCAGCCACTAGTTAGCTTGTCAGCTTGAGCAGCGTCACAGTGTTATATTGACAGAGTTGTGTTGAGCATTATAAACTGGGTGGACAGCTGTGGCATATCAGACTGTATACCACGGGTATGATGAAACATTTATTTTTACTGCTGGAATTACATTGGTAACCAGTTTATAATAGCAATAAGGCACCTCGGGGGTTGGTGGTATGTGGCCAATATACCACGGCTAAGGGCTGTATCCAGGCACTCCGTGTTGCGTCGTGGGTAAGAACAGCCCTTAGCAGTGGTATATTGGCCATATACCACACCACATCGGGCCTTATTGGTGAAGTGACCACTGTGATGGCGTTACAGTCACTTTAAACATGCTAAATTCTCAGAGTAAATAGTCCTAACTTTTGAACCATATATGGTAGAGACAAGGGGTTTGGACTGCTGTTTTTCTGATTGAATGGACATATTTGTATAAACCTTGAATAAATTAATAATTTTATTGATGAACACCCTACATAATCTGTTTGCTTCTGCTTGGTTCCTAATGTTAGTGAATGCACCCTTTGTTATTATGGCTGCAATGACTCTTGCATTGCCAAAACCACGATGCCACAGAAAGACCCCTTTCTAATCAGAAACCTTTAGCATCACTCTTGCTCTTCTCTCTTCCCCCCTCCTGCAGCATCATGCCGTTCATCGACCTCCAGGGGAAGTTGGGCATCAACCTAGACAAATGGATGTTGATCCAGGGTGGAGAGCAGCCATATAAACGGGCACCCCGCTGCCACGCCTTTGAGAAGGAGTGGATCGAGTGTGCGGATGGCATTGGTCAGACCCGTGCCAAGAAGGAATGCAAGCTCGAGTTTGAGGACTTCTATGAGTGCATGCACAGAGAGAAGACGGTGAGTGTAGGATATCTGAGCTGAAGAGTGTGTGTGAACTGTGAAGATTGATTTTGTGTGTGATGTTCATGTCCTTTCCCAATAAACACTTGTGATTTCATCAACCAAGACCTGTTGAGGAGTTGTCCGTTGATATCCATGTCTGATCAAAAATAACTGCTTGTCCTCCTACATGGGTGTTCATCCGAGGGATGTGACAAATGGAAAATGCATGTTTAAATGTACATTAAAACGATAAGAAAAAAGATTAAAATGTCACGTGAATTCATAATGCAGCTGCGCTGTTGGCAGCAACTGTCTTAAGTCGACTGGTTGATTGTTTAGTCGATAGGCTGTTGGTCGCCCGATAATTCTTTAGTCGAGCAGTAGCAAAAGCAATAATACAAATATCATGGTGTACAAGACACCTGTCTGAGTGGACTAATCCATTGTGGATGCCGTGGGGATGGCACAGTCCATCACTCTTAGGCATGTGCTACTGAAGTTGTATATGGTTAAGGACAATGGTGCAACACTAATAAAAATTATATTATTTTATAACAAATGTGTTTCATAGCGGTCACTGTCCGCGGTTCTGAAACATCAATGCACTGTTGAATTCGCACCTTTTCCTAGACCATGTTGCTATGTGCGTAATAGCAAAGTTAACCAGCATATTGGTGTTGAGGACAATGCGGCGGACGTAGCAGCAAAGTTAGGAGACAAGAAAACAGCCCTTGTCTGTTCTTGAGTGGCCCAGCCAGAGCCCGGACTTGAACCCAATCGAACATCTCTGGAGAGACCTGAAAATAGTTGTGCAGCGACGCTCCCCATCCAATCTGACAGAGTTTGAGATGATCTGCAGAGACGAATGGGAGAAACTCCCCAAATACAGGTGTGCCAAGCTTGTTGCGTCATACCCAAGAAGACTCGAGGCTGTAATCGCTGCCAAAGGTTCTACAGCAATGTACTCAGTAAAGGGTCTGAATACTTATGTAAATGTGATATTTCAGCAAACTTTTTTTTTACATTTACAAAAATGCCTTTAAACCTATTTTTGCTTTGTCATTGTGGGGTTGTGTGTAGATTAATGAGGGGGAAAAACTGTAATCAATTTTAGACTAAGGCTTTAACATAAAGTGTGGAAAAATTCAAGAGGTCTGAATGCTCTGTATATATGGAAAAATACAAATTTTTAATTTTTTCGACCAATCAAACAGATTTTGTTTTTAGTTGGGGACAGCCCTACACTCGCATCTGTCATGGCGAGCTAGCAAGGGACGGAGAGAGAGGGGAGGGCACAGTATAGGCAGGTCGGCAGACAGTCAGAACTGTGCACTAGGCCAATCTATTGGCATCTAGCAATGGAATGCTGTATCTCGCAATTCTTGGCATGCAATGTCTCGCAACTTCAGTAAAGCATGGCAATTCATCAATGAATGGGCTAGGATGTTGAGATGAGCGAGATGCAACATATAAAGTATCTGCTCGTGCACTGGTTTGCTTCACGCGGTTTACAGCGTGGTAGACCGGGCACCAAAACAGTGGAGAAGTTGATGAGCATCGCGCTTCAACGTTCTTATTTTTGCGGAAATTTACCATTTATGCTGTTCTGCATTGACTTTAACAAAAAAAAAAAAGTTTTTCGGTCAAGGACTTTTCTTAACGTTAAGGATCCCAATTTCGTTGAAACATTTTACCTTTTTGAAATGTTCACACCCCCAGTCCATCCTTTCCAGCTCTACCTGTTGTTGGAGAAGGAGGAATCTTTGGTGTTGATTACCAAATTAAGAGCGTCAAGACTATAGGAAATGCTTTTGTTTTGAGAGTTTTTGTTGTTAAAAATACATTGAGTTGATGAATGAAGAGAATTGTGGTTTTGATCAGCAATTAGCTGAAAAAACACACCAATACCTCCTTAAGAAGTTCTGAGCATGCACCCCCCCAAAATGTTTGACAGCCTCTCTCACAACTAAGTGTCTGAAGTGGCTTGCTCTCTCTGTCTGTCTGTCTGTCTGTCTGTAGCACAAGAGGCTGTATGAGATCCGTAAGCAGCGGGACAAGATGGTGAAGGAGGGCACCTACCAGACCCCAGCTCACCACACCGGCGCTCAGGCTGATGACAGGCCTTGACCCAATTTGACCTTGTTGACCACAAGGTCCCCCCCCCAACTTGTGTATAATAATTGTTGTTCAGATATCTCTTTATTGTTTGTGTCCAACCCTTTGCAAGTTTGCAAATAAATGTTATTGACCATGAACCTTGTGTGACTTTCTCTTTCTCCTTTTTTAGGTACAGTGTAGGGAGAGATGACTGGAAGAAAGGGACAGAAATGTGAAGGTGATTTATGATATGTGCACTCAGGTTTAAGTTTGTTCACTATATTTGATATTTGTGATCTTGGTTTTGAATGTGTTAATACTACAGATTTTATTCCATTTGTAATACCATACTAATAACTACACAATACAAGACAATTTGTTTTGAGCGTGAATGTATTTGTTAGAAAAATGAAATGATTTCAAATTAGCTTACTTGTTTTAGGACAAAAATAGCTACAGTTGAAGTACTACAGACGATATAACCAGCATGATTAATATCCTTGAAAAAACTAAACATCTGAGAATTGCAGTAATGACAATCAGAAATATCCTTATAAACCAGCCTTGCTTGGAAGTGCGGGGTTGATGATATCTGAACCCCACTCAACTCTAAACCCTGTCACCTAATTTTGTTAAATATCAGAGTTGACGGATTAGTTGATCAGCTTCTCCTAATGAAATTCAAATATGAATGAATGTACTCTGAAATCCCAATTAAATTAGCACGCGTTTCACCAGCCCTAATAAGATTACGAGATCCTCCATGTCACCACAAGGTGGCGTCAAGAGCCAAGTAAGTACTACACAATCTCCCATCTACCTAATCGTGTCAAATCATATTTGAAGTAAATAGGCTTCGGTTACAATGTTTGATGTTCATCGCGTTTAGTGGCAACACAAATAAAGTGTTTATTACTTGCTAATATAGAGTGGAGAATTAAGTATTATGGAGTGAGTTTAGCCTCTGCCTTAATCACAAGGGTTATTTACAAAAATGAAGAGATACCAATACTGTCACAATATAGCCGATAAACCGTTTTGATGAAGTGTGTGGAGGGAGGGGGGCGGCGCTGGTAGGACCTGGATTTTTCAGAAGTTCCAAAAGATTGCCTCATGGCCTGACTCCCGCAAAGGGTTGCACGTTACTTTTCTGATTCATTACATAGTCTGGTGGTGACATTGCATCTAGGCCGTGGGACAAGGTGAAAAGGCAACAAACAGTAATGTGGTCTAGGCTAGTCGTCACAAGGTTTTAATCAACTGTTTGGTTAAGGGGATTTTGGCCAGTCTGGGCACTGCATTTTCTTTTACAAAACTATAGGCCTATTGTACTGCTTTATTGCCTTGCAGTTGACCTGATTCATTTTCAATTACAGAAATGCGGGTCTTCCCTTATTTTGATTAACAAATGGGATTTTAAAGGAGATTGTTTTATTATGTCAGCTAAATTAAGCAGCCTGTTACATATTACAGCCAAACGTTATGCGACCTTTTATCTTCTGAAGCAAGTCTCCGGTCTAAGTTACAAAATTGCACTGCTTTTCATTTGGCCAGTCCCACAGAATTGGCTTTTGCAATTGTTTGATTAAAGCATCAGCAGCGAGCCTAGTTCATCCGTCTCTGACTGCTCTGCGGAGGGAGGGAGGGTCCGTGTATATCGTGGCCAATGGTTATACAGGGAGGACCATTCTTGCAAGCTATTCTCCCGGCCGGACAAGCTGGACTGGGAGGGTCGTAAAAAACTCTGACAATGTATAGTTATTTAGTTGCATAAATACATATTGGAGGAGGGGTCAGGAGAAACAGTTGTGGTAGATCTAAGGATTAAGGATTAATATGATCACATGCAAAGACAAAGAAAGACCTGTTGCAAAAGCAGTAGCTAAACACAGCTATTTCGTGGCTGCTATGCATCCACAAATATGCCGAAAGTAAACGCCTCTTCCCCCCCCCAAAAAAATAGCGTGCGTCGTGCCAGTTGGCCGTGAACGAATAGTGTAGTTGAAGTTAGAACACACCGAAATTCCATTTTCGCGACACTTACCATCTCCTCTCCAATAGCTATGGGTTAAATGTTAAACCCTTGATATAGCCTACCCGTTGATGAGGTCAGTAGAGCGAGAGTGCGGGGTAGAGAGCGAGGTGGGGGTTGTAGAGACAGGAAAGAACGGGAGAAAAGGAGGGAGAGGGAAGGAGGGGAATAGACAGCCATTACCGAATCACAGTCGTGGTATTCATCGCTTCCGTGTCCCGGGTCAGTACAAACGGCTGAGTAGCAGCCCTCATCAGACCGTCTGTACCTAAACGTGCTTCCGAAAGAGGAAAGACGCTTGTCGTGAGGAGGGCGACTCGAAGAGCCACAGCATCCCTGTCTATGTAACCCCGTAAAATATTCCGACTCGAGGACCGCTATTCCCCGGTAAGGTTTCGGTGTCGTGGAACACACCATGTGTAGTCTGAATCATATTGCCAGACGTCTGAGATTGTGAAATACATATGATATAATGCATGTATTGTGGTTGATTTTCAGCTGCATTTGTATTACCGATGTGGTAAAACTATTCCCTTATTCAATATCTGTTCTTAATGGCATAGTAAAAAGTTGATATTTATGCAATTCATAAAATGATTGGTGTAATTCATTAGGATATAAATACTAATGTACAGAGAGTTAATATTATTTTGGTCTATCGTTTTATTATAGCCTATCAAAATCGATGTTTTTATCCATGCTTGGTCCTGGTTTAGATGATTTTGTGCTTGAAAAGGAGAAATGAGAAGGGGTTTGTAGGTCGAAAAGCCTAACGCTGTTATTCTACTAATGAGAGTGACACAACGCATTTTGTTAACACCGGCATCACAAATGGATAAATGTTATTAGCCCGTTATGCAGGCAGTGTGGACAAAGGGCCCCAGTATGCTCCTTGCCTTCGTTCCCCACGACATTTCGAAATAGGATCGATCTATGATCACTCATGCACACCGTTTCCGCTACATATTAAAGCCCTTGCCTAGCTTTCCTCATAACGCATATCAACTCTTCAACAGAACACACATTCTTATGGCTATGGTCTATTGTGATTTCTATAAATCCATAGCCTTGTGCGAGAGCTGTTTATTCAAGCTATTGTGTAATTTATGTTCGATTTCTGAATAGAAGGTGTCCCTGAATAGGATAATTGTATTGATCGGCCATTAATTATCGGTAATAATACCATGGGGACCGCGCACTCGTCAAAGACGTCCCTAGAGCGGCATCAATGAATGTTCTACAGTCTGTTTTTACACAAGTCGTTTTATTTTCAGCCTTCCTCACGCTGAAGGCTTTCTGGAAAATATAACAAAAATCTGTGCTAGAGGTACAGGAGTCACCCGTCGATTCACACACCAGATGGCCATATGTATTTCCCTGTTGTGAACATCCTTGTGATGATCATAACTCATTAGCCAATATTCGGTCAGTTTGTCAATCTAGCCCCACACTAGTCGAGGTAAACAGTCAAGTCGTCATTTATATCCCATTTTAAACCATTGGCACATTTTCTCCTATTCCAGTGTGATACTTCATACTCATTGCCAAAGAGTATGGCTACTACTCTCACGCCCTTTTCAGCTGCGGTGCACATGGACACACCCCCTTTTCACATGAAATATTCAGGAATCGGAAACCACCAATGTGAAACCATATGGAATAAAATGTGCTGAGGCTGCACCATCAACTACTCTGTGTTGGCTTTTCAGTAAAAACAAAAAGCAATGTCAGACAGTACTGTGTCAACTAGACATCTGTCTCAATTAACAATCTATCACTATCTCTGTCTGTCTGCCTGGCTGCCCGTCTGTCTGCCTGGCTGCCCGTCTGTCTGCCTGGCTGCCCATCTGTCTGTATCTACTTGCCTGCCTGTCCGTTCGTCTTCCTGCCCGGCTGTCTGTCTACAAGATCAGATCTGGCCATTTATCTCTGAATTTCCTCATTTGATCCCACTTGATATGCACTGTGTGTCTTGTCATGACGGGCAGGGACACCAGAGAGACATCATCATTATAGTCCCGCAACATCATTATACCGGTAGCTACACACCATAACAGGCGGTGTGTGCGGTACGATAAAACAACCAATAGATAAAACAGATTCCTCCGAGGATACATTGAGTACATCCCTGAGAGCAACGCATGCTTCCATCGCTGACCCCAGCATCCTCTTGATACAAGGGATATGACAGTTTGCACTTCTGGAAATATTGATCACAGCTTGGAGTGAGATGATCGGAACATGACGTATGATTTCATTATCATAGATTTTTCTCACACACAAAAGCATGCACATATGCACAGTGCAGGTTGACGTTAATTGACGTGAGTCTTGTCCTGGAGGCAGAACTGAGCGATTTCCCCTAGATAGGCCAGCTGCAAAGTCAAAAGTGGCTATATTGTAAACATTTATGAAAACAAAAATGAGCTTTTTGGTCTTAATTTAATGTTGGGGCTATGCATTAGGGTTAGCAGTGTGTTTAGGGTTAAAGTCTGATTGTATTACTTTTCTGGCTGTGCTAGCTAGTGACCACTCTGGAGAGCTGCCTCCAGAACAAGAAAAACACTAACCTGCATATGCAGTACACACACACACGCTCTCTCTCCTATCTCCCTGCCATGTTCATTCCCTCAGACAGTCAACTCCAGCAGCACCTCATTAGCTGTGACTTTTGACAGTGGCTCTCAGTATCGGAGCGTGTCTGGATCGCCAGTGAGGGGGGAGTTGAGAGTCTAGTCATTGTGTCAGAATTACTCATAGCTGGGGGCCTATATCTATGAGGATCGCTCAACTGTCTCCAAGAATATTCATGCACGTACACAGCACCGTGTGGATTATATGCCTTTATGCCTATAGGTAACCCCGCTGCCTGTTCAACTATCAATGAGGATTCAACAGCTGTTCATCGTTTAGTCGGTCCAAAGGCTATGAAGGAATGCTGTTTTGGAATCACTCAGTCCCGGCTCTGGATGGGAACACCTTGTGTCCATGGCCATGCAAATCCGGAGGCCAAGTTATAAATTAACCCAGTCAACTGTTCTGCGTCCATACACGGTCCAACTCCAACAACTGTTGTCAGGGGGAGAGAGAGGGAAGAGGACAGAGACAGAGGGAGAGGGAGAGGGAAGAGAGAAGAGAACTGAGACATTGAAAGAGAAGAAGACTGAAAGAGAGAGAGAGGGAAGAGGACAGAGAGAGGGAAGAGAGAAGAGAACTGAGACAGTGAAAGAGAAGAAGACTGAAAGAGAGAGAGAGGGAAGAGGACTGCGAGAGAGAACAGAGGGGGGCTGTATTGGAAAGGAAATTATTGTAATATGACTTTATTTAGGGTTTTTTCTGTTTTTTCTTTCAAAAGCTGTCTTTTCCTTTCACGCGATGCCACACAAAGCCATAATGACACAGCGTGGCTTTGAACCCCCATTCTGTCTCTATTTATAAACCACTGGCTCCGGTCGCCTCAGAACCAACACTCTGTCAGGCAGCAGCAGGGAACTGAGTAATCCAACTGCACGCTGAGGACGCTAGGAAGGGTTAACCCCTTCCTGGTACCTCAAGAGACATGCTGGAGGAAGTAGGGCAGGCGTTCTGCCCAGGGATAGACAGGTACAGGGAAATTCACCACAGTTATCACAGATGGAAATAGTATCTAGCTTGTTTGACTTACTACTCACATCTCAATGAAATATTTCCACTACCTAACCACAGCTGTAGTAGTAAGGAGTTTGTATTTTTATTATTATTATTTTTTTTCATTTCACTTTTATTTAACCAGGTAGGCTAGTTGAGAACAAGTTCTCATTTGCAACTGCGACCTGGCCAAGATAAAGCATAGCAGTGTGAACTAATTTCAGTTAATTGCAAATGGCTGCTTATGGATGGAATCCCAAAACTCCTTTTTAAAATACCTTTCCTTATTTAGATAGATGGAAAACCGTGGTGGTTTTGTGGTCATCTAGGACCCCCATGAGATGTAAAACCTGCAATGGAATAGTCTGAAAAATAGCTGAACAAAACCAGAATCAAATTGTGTCAGTCATTTAGCATAGAATGGGCTGGGCTGTTCCAGGGTCCGTCTTTAGACAGTAAAACCCATTCAAAGTCCCCAGACACCACTGCGCTGAGGTCAGTTTTATTGATCCCCAATACGATGGATAGAGCCGTAGTCCATGTTCCCGTGGGTCCCATACACATCCAGCTGATCACAGAAGAACTCAGTGCTCCTCTCTCTGCATGACTTGGGTAGAGAGTCCAGTATCGACCAGGACCCAGACTGTATTAATAGATCCCGGAGTGAGTGTATTCGATCAACCTGTCCCTTGGTCTTTCCACATCATTACCTCAGTGACTCAGTAGCAATGTCTGTTGAACCATCATCATCATGACCCCAAGACCCACCTGTCAATCATCTGTTATGAATGTAGAGTAACGGAAGTCACGCTGCTCTAAAGTTTCCTGTCCTTGTCCTTCGTTGACTATTGATTGAAGTTGGAGGTGTTTTCACGACAGAGCTCCAGTGACATTGTGATGTCTAGCCATCATCTTCGCCTTCATGTCAATCATCTCCATCTTGAAAGTTGAGTAATGGTCTTCTGTCATATGAATTAGATCTCGTCAAACTCGTTGAGCGTCATTGAGACCTGGCAGTTCTGTTAACCTAATTCTTCCTCCGTCCTCCTCCCTATCGTCATCACCATCGATGTTATAACCACGGTGACTTACACGGAGCCGTGCATTATTCGTGAGCTGTGGCAGATTACACAGTGGATGATGAATTATACAGCATGGCCTATCTCTCATACTTCCTTTCTTTCCCTCCTCTTTCCTCTCTTCTTTCTTCCCCCCTTTTGTCCTGACCTTATTTATACCCCCTCCCCTACACTCTTCCCCATTTCTTCTCCTCCTCTTTTACTCCAGCCCCTCTCTTTTTCCAGCCCTCCGGCGTGATGGAGTCCTCGGACGAGGAGACACTGAGTGAGCGCTCCTGCATTAGCGAGAGGAGCGAGCGGTCTTTGCGTAGCGAGCGCTCGGGGGGCTCCCTGTCCCCCTGCCCGTCCGGGCCCCAGGGCCCCCCTGGGGACACCCTACCTTGGAACCGACCGTCCAGACACGAGAGAGGAGAGAGGAGGAAGAGGAAGACCCACGACTCGGTGCTGGACCCGGCGGAGAGGGCGGTGGTGCGTGTTGCTGGTAAGACGTTCTGGTAAATGTATACCACTGCAACACTCAACTGGCAATGGCAGGGTATACATGCAGAGATGGGAACTGATGATGGCCCCCCTTCAGTGGGGGAAGACTGGAGACAAACGCGTGGCAATGGTTTTCATTATAACCTCAACATTTTATTACACATGGGAATGTTGTCAGGTTTAATCTTGATCTAATTCAAGAACTAGCTATCTTTGTAATTGTTGTGTTGTACTGGAGGGAGTTTGGAGGATGTGGCTAGGATGTATATCTCTCCATCCCACTTTACCCTCATGGATGTGGGCTGGGAGTGCATTGTACTAGCCTTGGGTTGAAAAAACATATATCATAGCAGTTCTCCAATTAGCAGCAACTAGGTATATATATTTGTGTTAATACTGTGTACTTTCACTAAAGGTGTGTGATACCGCTCCAAAGATATCTGTCAGGTTTATGGCTTGAGGATTTAAAAAAAAAACTTTTCATCAGTGAACCTGTCATTGTTCCAGCTTGGGTTTTATGAGAGAGTAGAGTGTTTGTGATGAGCGACTGAGACACAGTGAACAAAGAATGGTTATGTATGCTGCGGTCGTTTCCTCAGGCATGCAAGCTGCTCTTCGCCTGCTATTTCTGCTAACTTTCTTGCTCTTTACAAACACAATCAGTGTCCCACTGGGCACAGACGTCAATTCAACGTCTATTCCACATTGGTTCAACGTAATTTCACAACGTTTTCACCAAGTGTGTGCCCAGTGGGGTTGTCGTCCACTAAAATAGATGCATACAAAAGAGATGGATTGATCTGGTGTGTAACAGAAGCTAGTCGACTCCTGATAACTGTTGTGAATCATGCACTTAAGCAGTGAACATGCAGATGTCCAGACTGAGGAATCAACATTTTTTAAATTTAACTTAGGACTGGTGAACTGCAATCCACTTAAACAAAACATTTGAACACTTAAACAGGTTGCACTTACCGTGCATTCTGAAAGTATTCAGACCCCTTGATTTTTCCCACGTTTTTTGTTTAGTTACAGCCTTATTCTAAAACTGATTAAATAATTGTTTTTCCTCGTCAATTTACACACAATACCCCATAATGACAAAGCAAAAACAGATTTTTTTGATTTTTTAGCAAATTTATTACAAGTAAAAAGCAGAGATACCTTATTTACGTAAGTATACAACTTTATTGGGAGTCCACCTGTGGTAAATTCAATTGATTTGGCATGATTTGGAAAGGCCTGTCTGTATAAGGTCCCACAGTTGACAGTGCATTTCAGAGCAGAAATCAAGCCGTGAGGTCGAAGGAAGCTCCTGGACAGGATTGTGTCGAGGAACAGATCTGCGAAGGGTACCAAAACATTTCTGCAGCAGTGAAGGTCCCCAAGAGCACGGTAGCCTCCATCAAACAGAAGATGTTTGGAACCATCAAGACTCTTCCTAGAGCTGGCCGCCCGACCAAACTGAGAAATTGGGGGAGAAGGGCCTTGGTCAGGGAGGTGACCAAGAACCCAATGGTCACCCTGCCAGAGCTCCAGAGTTCCTCTGTGGAGATGGGAGAACCTTCCAGAAGGACAACATCTCTGCAGCACTCCACCATTCAGGCCTTTATGGTAGAGTAGCCAGACGGAAGCCACTCCTTAGTAAAAGGCACGACAGCCCACTTGGAGTTTGCTAAATGGCACCTAAAAACTCTCAGACCATGAGAAACAAAATTCTCTGTTCTGATCAAACCAAGATTGAACTCTTTGGCCTGATTGCCAAGTGCCACGTCTGGAGAAAACCTGGCACCATCCCTCCGTTGAAGCATGGTGGTGGCAGCATCACACTGTGAGGATGTTTTTCAGAGGCAGGAACTGGGAGACTTGTCAGGATCGAGGGAAAGATGAACGGAGCAAAGTACAGAGAGATCCTTGATGAAAACCTGCTCCAGAGCGCTCAGGACCTCAGACAGGGGCGAAGGTTCACCTTCCAACAGGACAACAACCCTAAGCACACAACCAAGACAACACAGGAGTGGCTTTAGGATAAGTCTCTGAATGTCCTTAAGTGGCCTAGCTAGAAACTGGACTTGAACCCGATCGAACATCTCTGGAGAGACCTGAAAAAAGCTGTGCAGTGATGCTCCCCATCCAACCTGACAGAGCTTGAGAAGATTTGCAGAGAAACTCCCCAAATACAGGTATGTGAAGCTTCTAGCGTCATCTCCAAGAAGACTCGATGCTGTAATCGCAACAACAAAGTACTGAGTCTGAATAATTATGTAATTATTTCTTTTTAGTCAATTTGAAAACATTTCTAAAAACCTGTTTTCGCTTCATCATTATGGGGTATTGATGAGGAAAAAAACAAGGCTGTAATTTTAACAAAATCTGTAAAAAGTCAAGGGGTCTGAATACTGTCCGAATGCACTGTAAGTACCTTTATCAGGATTCAGCTGTATATATTAACCAGTGTGAAGGAGAGAGGAGGCAGTCAACAAATTCCTGGTCAGAGGTCAAGAAAAAGGAGGGAGGAAGGAGGAGGAGTGTGAGGGAAAAAAATGTCAGTCCATTCGTCACAGTTTACATGTGACGCGATGTCAACTGTCATGCTAAAGCTACAAACAGGTCTTTATTTTATGGCCTGTTGGCTTGAATCAGTTGTGACATGCGTTTCCGGTGAGACATCGTGTTTCCTTTTTTTGAACCCTTGTTTCTCATTTGAACCCTTGTTTCTCATTTGAACCCATGTTTCTCATTTGAACCCATGTTTCTCATTTGAACCCATGTTTCTCATTTGAACCCATGTTTTTGAGGTTTCGGACGTACTGGTCAGTTGACAGTTGTGGCCGTCTCCTGGTTCTAAGAGCTGGAATTCACAGCTGTCCTGATGTGTTGTGGTGCCAGCCTGCCAGGGTGTGTGTGTGTGTGTGTGTGTGTGTGCAAAAGTCTTTCAAGATTGTGTGTAAGTGAGTGGGTGGGTAGAGGCAAGGCTGTGTGTGTGTCAGATTGTTGTGGTTTGATGATGAGAGAGAGTTCTTGGCTCGCTGCTGGCAGCAGGACCTTTGACTGACGTCTTGGCTCAAACGTTAAGGCAAAGTTGTTGTGTGGTGGGGTGCAGAATACAGATCTAGCATCTTTATTCAAGGAGACCAGGCACTCTTATATTTCCTATTGGTTTTCATTGTTGATGCAACTGAGGATGAGGATGAGGTGAGAATAAATATAAGCAAAACTACATGCTATGGTGACTGTTTCATAATTCTATTATTCTGTATTATTTGGGTTCAATTGAATGAATTTGACCACAATAATTTGACCAAAATCTGTTTGGTCACAGATTGGCATGTGGAAATTGGAAGCATCAGAAGCAGCTGAGGTTGAGCATCTGCAGGTCACATGGAACATAGGCTACATTTATCACATGAAAGGAACGTTCTTTTAAAAACGGTTCAAGAACAAGATCTCCTGCTATTGTGGATAATTTGTCGAGTTCGGAATTATTTCCAGGCAGCTGTCTTGCCTTGAGGGATTTGGATATTTGCTGACTGGTATAGCCTATGTGTAAATGTCGGCTGGAGGCAGAGTGTATCTGGGTTTGTGGATGCAGTGGGGGGAAATGTATTTACACACAGTATGTACTGAGGCCCCACATATAAGGTGCCTGCATGGAATTGAGGCGTCTAGGCAACTGCCTGCCTGAGCTCTTGCTCAACAAAAATGTCACCAGGCAGCGCAAAGGACATCTCTTAGCCTGGCTCGGCCCTATTCCCCTGTTGCCATGGGGACCTGCACGCACACAGTCTCCCGGTTTCCATGGCTATGAAGGGAGCAGGAAAGACACTGGAAAAGTGAGGGCAAAAGTGAAACAGAGAGAGAGAGAGCGTTTGAATTTGAATTTAAGTTTGTGAGAAGAAAGACCATTTTTTTGTGGAGGACACAGAGAAAAGTAGAGGGAGGGATAGAATGAACCCAATGAGGAATCCACAATTAAAAGAGAGATTGGACAGAGAGGAGGAAGGAGAGCATACAGAGAAAATGGGCAAGCTTCAAAGAGGGGCAGGATGGGAAGAAGAGTAATGATGACATATAAAAAGAGACGTGGGCGAGAGAGTACGTGTTGAGGGGACACAGAGAAAATGGGCAAGCTTCAAAGAGGGGGAGGATGGGAAGAAGAGTAATGATGACATATAAAAAGAGACGTGGGCGAGAGAGTACGTGTTGAGGGGACACAGAGAAAATGGGCAAGCTTCAAAGAGGGGGAGGATGGGAAGAAGAGTAATGATGACATATAAAAAGAGACGTGGGCGAGAGAGTACGTGTTGAGGGGACACAGAGAAAATGGGCAAGCTTCAAAGAGGGGGAGGATGGGAAGAAGAGTAATGATGACATATAAAAAGAGACGTGGGCGAGAGAGTACGTGTTGAGGGGACACAGAGAAAGAGGGAAAGGGGAAGTGAGCAATTTGGACCGGGAAAAGGGGAGTTGGAAGGCCACGCTACAAGTCAATTATGTCTGTTACTTAAAACACACGTCAACAGAGGCCCCATACACACGACCTCAGAACACGCTGAGAGCCCAAGCCATATAACTAGGAGTAAAGTGACTAGGCAACAGGATAGATAATAAACAGTGGCAGCAGCGTATCTGATGAGTCCAAATAAGTTAGTGCATACAGAATGCAAATAGTCCGGATAGCCATTGGATTACTTCCTGGTATAGAGGTCCTGGATGGCAGAGAGCTTGGACCCGTGCACACTATTCGCTGTAATGCCTTGTGGTCGGATGCCAAGCAGTTGCCATACCCACCGGTGATGCAGCCAGTCAAGATGCTCTCAATGGTGCAGCTGTAGAACTTTTTGAGGATCTGAGGGCCCATTCCAAATAATTTCAGTCTCCTGAGGGGGAAGAGGCTTTGTCGTGCCCAGGGTCCTTAGCTTAGAGATGAGCTTGGAGGGCACTATGGTGTTGAACGCTGACCTGTAGCCAATGAACAGCATTCTCACATAGGTGTTCCTCTTGTACAGGTGGGAAAAGGCAGTGTGGAGTGCAATAGAGATTGCGTCATCTGTGGATCTGTTGGGGCAGTATGCGAATTGGAGTGGGTCTGGGATGTTGATGTGTGTGTGTGTGTGTGTGTGTGTGTGTGTGTGTGTGTGTGTGTGTGTGTGTTGTGTGTGTGTTGTGTGTGTGTGTGTGTGAAGGCCACATTCACTGTCTGCACCTAGACCAACAAAGATGACTCAAGCACATTTCATCAGTGCTACTTTTATCACATAGGATCACAAAAAAAGTTGTAGTTTGCACTTATGACCACTAGATGGGGATATAATTATTGTGTCACCCTGTAAAGATCCTGGCAGACTTGCCTTGAGGTCGATTTGATTTGTGGGATATCCTGTGTCTTGACTATAGAGCTGGGATGATAAACCGAAAATGATGGGATACGATCACTTATCGCAGGCATTTTGCTGTTATCGTTCATTACGATAAGTAGCCTATACGAGAGAAATGTGACGTTTGAAATGAAACAAGTTTGCTTGTTAATGAGTAATTACAACCATCAAACCAGTAGTAGTAGTTTAATTAAAGGATAATACAAAAAACTGTAGTTTACATTCATGTTGTAAACTTATCGCTCGATTCATCTTTGTGGCATCAAAATTCAAGCAATTTTTTTCTATATCGCCCAGCTCCTCTTGACCGTCTTAACGGTTTGCTCTTGTTATCTGATGATGGTGAAGAGAGCGCTGTTTATGGAGGGAATCTTATTACACCATTTGGGGTGAATCCAAGTTCACATGTAATGATAAAGCTTCTAGAAGACCTTTAAGGGTTTATGTTACATGTCTCTGTCTGCCTGTGTGCTCGATCAACCAATGCCAGAGGAAGATTATATAACTGATAACAGTGGTCAAGCCGTCAGTGAATCTTCCGATATACCGTAAAACGGATGTCACATCACCCTTGTTCAGTTCATTCCCATCACTATTACCTCTTCCTCTCTTCTCTATGTCTACTGTATCATACGTTTTGTGTTGGTGGTCCTGTATGTGTGTGTGTGCTGCTGCGGGAGCTAATGGACGGACAACAACAATGTCTGCTGTCCTGCTTTGCTTTAATATCCAGTCAGAGTGCGTGCGTGCGTGCGTGCGTGCGACTTAGAAGAAATGAAATATCTCCATGGAGATACACTGAATAATTTACCTTTTCTCTCCATTTCTCACTCCCTCTTTGCCTCACTTCCTACATTTTGGGGACAAAATAAGACTGTCATCTTTTCTTATCCCCATCTATTTCGTAATGTTCTTGTATTCCATAATATTCGGACTGAACCAATCAGTTGCGGATGGATTATACAGTTTGTCTTCTTCTACTAGTCATGTCTGTATTAATCACAATACTGAGGAAATGCTGATGATGCATAACAGCCGATGACTTTGGATGAGGTCTGGTTTACGTCAGGCCGGGAAGCACTGTGACAGTACAGTATTGGTCAAGGTAAGGCTGGGCTTGGAGAATCCTCTATGGCAGGTATCCCTCTACTGACATGCGTTTGTCTGGACTTCTGAGATCCCCTTACACCCCAGACGTCTCCTGCCCCGCCCATAGGCCTACTACATACAGCCTCCCATCTTATGGACGTCAGACACAACACACGTCAGTCTCACCTGTCTAGATCCTCTTGCTCTTGTCGACGGTGTAGGTTACTGTGAACATGCCATTCATTGATTATACTAGGCTATGGATGTTATGGATCTTTATCACCCTGAGATGATATGAGACTATGGATCCAGCCTGTTGATATCTACTAGGGCTGTCTTTGTTGACTTGAAAGTCGTCTGTTCTTTTGACCAATCAATTGGTTGACATTTTTAGACATGTATTTTTTCAACTATATGCATTGAGCTTGTCTGATTCTTTAAGCTTACTGTTTGATGTAATAAGACACACATGACACAAGAGGGAACCAGAGATCTAGGTAACCAGAATATATATTTTTTTACCTGACCCAACCATTCTCCTCCCGCTCCTGCTAGTTTTATCAGATTCTGCCGTTACTCTCTGGTAATAGGCTAGAGGAGGATTTGGCAACATTTCTCATGTGGAATGCCCATTTATTTGACCATTATTACCAATCTGCGTGCCAGTTATGGTTTTCATATGCACATTGTGGAACAGTTTCATTTTATTTATTATAAAATGTTCATATCTCAAAATTATTGACATGTGGTGGTACAAACCTAAAAACGTACTTTTATTGCCATTGCCAACGATGTAAAAAAAAGCCTACATTAAACCAACAAATAAAAACATTGCAGCCTGCAGGTCCACTCTAAATAAACTCCCTATAAGTTCTTTGAAAAACCCTTTTAAAGGGTTCTTAAAAGAACCCCTTTTAATGGATCCTTGAAGAACCTTATACAGGATATATATACACACTTTTTCCCCTTTTTCTCCCAAATTTTGTGATATCCAATTAGTAGTTTCAGTCTTGTCCCATCGCTGCAACTCCCCTATGGACTCGGGAGAGGCGAAGGTCGAGAGCCATGCATCCCTGCCAAGCCGCACTGCTTCTTGACACACTACTCGCGTAACCCGGAAGCCAGCCGCACCAATGTGTCGGAGGAAACACAGTCCAGCTGGCGACAGAAGTCAGCTTGCAGGCACCTGGCTCGCCACAAGGAATCGCTAGAGCGCGATGGGACAAGGGAATCCCTCCCCTAACCCGGACGACGCTGGGCCAATTGTGCGCCGCCTCATGGGTCTCCCGGTCACGGCCGGCTGTGACACTGCCTGGGTTCGAACCCGGCTTTGTAGTGATGTCGCCTTAGACCGCTACACCACTCGGGAGGCCCAAATAATCTTTTGAAGAACCTTTTGGGGTTAATTTTTGAACCACCCCCTTCTCATATTATAATTAGTAGTAATAATACGCATAACAATAACACAATATTTTAGTTGTCAGTGTTTATTGTGATTTTAGTGGCAAATGTTCGCCGTATCAATTTTTTTCTGTTAATGTTCTCCGTATCCATATCCAGAATGATTTTGCAGTGCATGGTGATCGAACATGTTTCCTGTTATATTCATCAGAGTTGTAGGGAGGGTGAAGTCTGTGAATCCCAAAAAGAGTAATTATACAGATGATTAACAAAACATGCATACGACAGTATTCATACCTTGGTTTTTGTGGTAGATGTGAATGAAAAAACTGTTTTGATAATGGTTTGCATACACATACCTTGTCCATAATGTAGAGGCCTGTGGGATATTAATTGAAGAGGTAAGGGAGGAAGCTGGTACATGTGGTCTGTATAACATACCAATACCAATTGACATACCTTTGTGTGCCTCCTCGTCTGTATACCTACAGACACAAAAGTGAGCAGTTCAGTCATCTGCACCCAATACAGCTAGCAGTCAACATATTCTTATAGCCCACATATTCTTACCTCTTTGTTGATTGATATCCATTAAATTGTGTCAATTTTCTGTTTTAGAAAGATTTGCACAAATATGAAAAGATAGATGGTATTATCATAAAACAATATAAATGTAGATCATATATGGGACAAACCTTACCTTAAATTGAGGAGATCTTTACATTTTTCAGTTAAGTGCCTGCACCTGCTGTCCTTTCAAATACAAATTCAAATGTTTCAGTTGGGCAGTTAGGTTCCTGCAAGAACCCCCACCAAATAAGGAGGTTCCTTGATGAACCCCACCTCCTATGGGGTTCTTGGAACAACCTTTTGGGGGCAATTGTCAGTGCCAACAACCTCAAGGTTTTGTGAAGAACTTTGAGGATCTGAGAAGAACCCTTGTTGAACCCCTAATTTTTAGAGTGCAGCTGTAGGCTGTTTGCTCAAGGAATAAGTAGCTGTGCTTGACTTGGGCAGGAGCTCACTGGCGGTGAGTACCGGTACCTCATGTTCTACTGCTTGAGCTCCGGTTCCTCTTATAGAATATCAGCTCAAAAGTATTGTATTGAGTTCCGACATCTAAATATAACACCAGTACCAGCACCCAAAATGAGTACCAGAACCTATTTCAGTCCAAGTCAAGCACTGATAAAAAGTCATATGGTAGGCCTATTTTATGATGTTTCCACTTGATCAGAGTATCGAAAGGGAGAGAGCTGGAAAGATTTTTAAGATACATTGATGAACAAACTACTTTCATTCTCAATGGATGTAAAAACACGACTTCGTTTGAATTGAAGAAAACATTACTTTGAGAAGCTCCACCACAGTGGTGGTGCGTCAAGCCAATCAGAAATACTATCAGGTCCCCTAATGGGCACATTTTATATGCCTACATTTGCGCGCAGGCCAGGTAGCCTAAAGGCCTACTTCTAAGTGTAATCAGGTGCGAGTCCTTACTCAACATTGACAGGAGCGCTCCAAACAAAATACAATGACTAAATTGAATTGACAAAACTCGTAAATGGAATGAAATAAACCATAGGTTGCACAGGTTGTGCGCTCTGCGAACAATGTGTCTACTCCAACAATGAGAACCGTAAAAGACTGGAATAATAATATATTGATTGCATGAACAGAAATGACCGTAACTAAACAAAAAAATTAGATTCGAAATTATAGAAATAAATGGTAAATGTACTACTGGTGATATATGTAATGGGGAATTGATATACAACAACAAACTAACAGAAGTAATTCACACAATAATTATTATTGAATTATTATTTTATGAAACAATGAATGTGCACAAATTGGCAGGAGAGAGTGCATTTCTGGAGAGAGAAGTGCATTGTGCATCTGGGTGCTGCATGGTCAATACGACATCTCCATTGGTCATGCAGCATTTCAGGTGATATGGCCTCTGCAGAAGTCAGGGCATTGATACTTCTAGGGCTTCGCGGAGCAGTGCAAAGCTGTTGTGATAGAAGCCGTCAAGGAAGTGAGTTTATGTTCATACAGGATGTACTGCCCCCACCTACCGTCAACCAATCATGTCAATACGGAGCTAGACAGAGACATTTGGGAGGCGCACGGTGATGCGGTACAGAGCTCAATTTGGACTTTGCATGCCTCTGGAGGCTCCGCAATTGCGTCACACTCTCCATTTTTTGGATCAAGCATCAATTGGCTTTTAGTCTTGGCCTCTGCAATGGATTAGTTCACTGAGATGGGTGCAAATATATGTATAAACACCACCTGTCAAAAGTTTTAGAACACCTACTCATTCCAGGGTTTTCTTTAAAAAAAACTTTTCTACATTGTAGAATAATAGTGAAGACATCAAACCTATGAAATAACAGATATGGAATCATGTAGTAACCAAAAAAGTGTTAATTAAACAAATTAAAATATATTTTATTTTTGAGATTCTTCAAAGTAGCCACCCTTTGCCTTGATGACAGCTTTGCACACTCTTGGCATTCTCTCAACCAGCTTCATGAGGTAGTCACCTGGAATGCATTTCAATTAACAGGTGTGCCTTCTTAATTTGTGTAAATATCTTTCCTTCTTAGTGCGTTTGAGTCAATCAGTTGTGTTGTGACAAGGTAGGGGGGTATACAGAAGATTTGGTAAAAGACCAAGTCCATATTATGGCAAGAACAGCTCGAATAAGCAAAGAGAAATGACAGTCTATCATTACTTTAATACATGAAGGTCAGTCAATACAGAACATTTCAAGAACTTTTAAAGTTTCTTCAAGTGCAGTCGCAAATCCCATCAAGCGCTATGATGAAACTGGCTCTCATGAGGACCGCCACAGGAAAGGAAAACCCAAAGTTACCTCTGCTGCAGAGGATAAGTCATTAGAGTTACCAGCCTCAGAAATGGCAGCCCAAATAAATGCTTCAGTGTTCAAGTAACAGATACATCTCAACTAGGGATGCACCAATATGACATTTTGGGCCGATACAGATATCCGATATTTTCCTTGCCCCAATTTTGTTTTTGCGGCCTTTTAAGCATTCTAGTACAGTTAAATAGTTGAAACACACACACACATACTGACCAAAAAGTTATTTTGTTGGAATTTACGTATGTCCCCATTTCCAGTAAAGCATAATCAAAACCTATTTCTTTCACTTACTTGCTGTGCTGTTTCATTGTTCATTCTCAACCAGGATTTCATCATACATGTTAAGCGGTTTCAGCTCTATCTGTCCATGACCTCTCTTCCTCTGTGCACACTGTCACTGTGTCCATTTCCATCTTGTCCAGATGTGTCTGTAACCATGTTTCTTGTCTGCATTGAAGTAGCAGTCCTTGTACCTACAGTTGAAGTCGGAAGTTTACATACACCTTAGCCAAATACATTTAAACTCAGTTCTTCACAATTCCTGACATTTAATCCTAGTAGAAATGCCCTGTCTTAGGTCAGTTAGGATCATGACTGGTCGAGGTGCTCGACCAGTCGGCGAAAGCCAACATCATCCACAACAGAGAACAGTTGATTGTCAAGGGCAATGAATTCCATTATCTTGGTGTTAATGGATTTCGCCTTTGAGTTGTCTCACTGAAATGTTGTTACTCTTTGAAATGACTGCTCGACTTGAACTTGTTTAGTTGTTGGAAGTGTGCGCTTAGTATTTTTCTGCTTTTGTTCTGTGTAGCGCTGTATTTTTTGTGGTGTCAGTACATCATCTACCTATGTTATATAGGTATGCACGTCATCTACCTACGTTATATAGGTATGTACACTAGCTTTGACATCGGTTTTGCACATCGGCGTCAAACTAGACATCGGGCCGATGCTGATGGTGACATTTTTAGCTAATATCAGCCGATTCAGATATGCTCACCGATATATTGTACATCCCTAATCTCAACTGTTCAGAGGAGAATGTGTAAATCAGGCCTTCATGATCGAATTGCTGCAAAGAAACCACTACTAAAGGACAACAATAATAAGAAGAGACTTGCTTGGGCCAAGAAACACAAGCGATGGACATTAGACCGGTGGAAATACAGTGGGGCAAAAAAGTATTTAGTCAGCCACCAATTGTGCAAGTTCTCCCACTTAAAAAGATGAGAGAGGCCTGTAATTTTCATCATAGGTACACTTCAACTATGACAGACAAAATGAGAAAGAAAAAAATCCAGAAAATCACATGGTAGGATTTATTTATAAAAAAACCCTGTTTATTAAGTTTTACACACACACAAGACAACACAAAGCAATATGAATAATATACTCAACTAGAAAAAAAAGAAAAAAAGCTTTAAAGATACCATACTTTAGACAAGTTAAACACACCAGGACATGGTAGGATTTTCAATGAATTTATTTGCATATTATGGTGGAAAATAAGTATTTGGTCAATAACAAAAGTTTATCTCAATACTTTGTTATATACCCTTTGTTGGCAATGACAGAGGTCAAACGTTTTCTGTAAGTCTTCACAAGGTTTTCACACAATGTTGCTGGTATTTTGGCCCATTCCTCCATGCAGATCTCCTCTAGAGCAGTGATGTTTTGGGGCTGTTCAACTCCCTCCAAAGATTTTCTATGGGGTTGAGATCTGGAGACTGGCTAGGCCACTCCAGGACCTTGAAATGCTTCTTACGAAGCCACTCCTTCGTTGCCTGGGCGGTGTGTTTGGGATCATTGTCATGCTGAAAGACCCAGCCACGTTTCATCTTCAATGCCCTTGCTGATGGAAGGAGGTTTTCACTCAAAATCTCACGATACATGGCCCCATTCATTCTTTCCTTTACACGGATCAGTCGTCCTAGTCCCTTTGCAGAAAAACTGCCCCAAAGCATGATGTTTCTACCCCCATGCTTCACAGTAGGTATGGTGTTCTTTGGATGCAACTCAGCATTCTTTGTCGTCCAAACACGACGAGTTGAGTTTTTACCAAAAAGTTATATTTTGGTTTCATCTGACCATATGACATTCTCCCAATCTTCTTCTGGATCATCCAAATGCTTTCTAGCAAACTTCAGATGGGCCTGGACATGTACTGGCTTAAGCAGGATTTGAGTCCCTGGCGGTGTAGTTTGTTACTGATGGTAGGCTTTGTTACTTTGGTCCCAGCTCTCTGCAGGTCATTCACTAGGTCCCCCTGTGTGGTTCTGGGATTTATGCTCACCGGTCTTGTGATCATTTTGACCCCACGGGGTGAGATCTTGCGTGGAGCCCCAGATCGAGGGAGATTATCAGTGGTCTTGTATGTCTTCCATTTCCTAATAATTGCTCCCACAGTTGATTTCTTCAAACCAAGCTGCTTACCTATTGCAGATTCAGTCTTCCCAGCCTGGTGCAGGTCTGCATGTATATTTCCCACTGTAAAGCATGGAGGAGGAGGTATTATGGTGTGATGGTGCTTTGCTGGTGACACTGTCTGTGATTTATTTGGAAGTCAAGGCACACTTAACCAGCATGGCTACCACAGCATTCTGCAGCGATACGCCATCCCATCTGGTTTGGGCTTACTGGGACTATCATTGGTTTTTCAACAGGACAATGACCCAACACACCTCCAGGCTGTGTAAGGGATATTTTACCAAAAAGGAGAGTGATGGAGTGCTGCATCAGATGACCTGGCCTCCACAATCACTGGACCTAAACCAAATTGAGATGGATTGGGATGAGTCGGACCACAGAGTGAAGGAAAAGCAGCCAACAAGTGCTCGGTTAAAAAAAAAAATGGAACCTTTATTTAACTATACTACCCCTATCTTGTCACTACACAACTGATTGGCTCAAACACATTAATTTCACTATTTAACCTTTAACAAGGCACACCTGTTAATTGAAATGCAATCCAGGTGACTACCTCATGAAGCTGGTTGAGAGATTGCCAAGAGTATGCAAAGCTGTCATCAAGGAAGAAGGTGGGCGCTTTGAAGATTCTCAATTATAAAACACGTTTTGATTTGTTTAACACTTTTTTGATTACTACATAGTTTGGATGTCTTCACTATTATTCTACAATGTAGAAAATGGTAAAAGTAAAGAAAAACCCTGCAATGAGTAGGTGTGTCCAAAACTTCTGACTTGTGCTGTATATTTGTTACTGCACAGACAACAGCACAAAGGGCAAGAAGGTAGAGACAACAATAGATCACGCAAAGCAGCCACAACTGTCAGTAAGAGTGTCAATGATTGAGTCTTTGAATGAAGAGAGTGAGATAAAACTGTCCAATTTGAGTGTTTGTTGCAGCTCTTTTCCAGAAACCATGTCTAGATTTAACTTTAACCTGCAGCTTTGATATGTGCTGAGAGAAGGACAGTGTACTGTCTAGCCATACTCCCAAGTACTTGTATGAGGTGACTACCTCAAGCTTTAAACCCTCAGAGGTAGTAATCACACTTGTGGGGAGAGGGGCATTCTTCTTACCAAACTACATGACCTTTGTTTTGGAGGTGTTCAGAACAAGGTTAAGGGTAGAGAAAGCTTGTTGGACACTAAGAAAGCTTTGTTGTAGAGCATTTAACACACAATTTGGGAAGGGGCCAACTGAGTATAAGACTGTATCATCTGCATATAAATGGATGAGAGAGCTTCCTACTGCCTGAGCTATGTTGTTGATGTAAATTAAGAAGAGCGTACTCCCTTGGTGACTGGCAGTGACTGAGACAGCAGATTTTCTGACTTTATACACTGCACTTTTTGAGAGAGGTAGTTAGCAAACCAGGCCAAAGACTATGCCAATACTCCTTAGCTGGCCCACAAGAATGGAATGGTCTACCGTATCAAAAGCTTTGGCCAAGTCAATAAAAATAGCAGGACAACATTGCTTAGAATCAAGGGCAATGGTGATATCATTGAGGACCTTTAAGGTTGCAGTGACACATCCATAACCTGAGCGGAAACCAGATTGCATATCAGAGAGAATACTATTGACATCAATACTTTTGATAAACAGGGCAAAATAGAAATAGGCCTGTAACAGTGAGGATCAACTTGATCTCCCCTTTAAATAAAGGATGAACCGTGGTTGCCTTCCAAGCAATGGGAACCTCCCCAGAAAGGAGAGACAGGCTTGGTGATGATAGGGGCAGCAACCTTAAAGAAGAAAGGGTCTAACCGTTTTTTGGGGTCAAGTTTCAGGAGCTCCTTTAGGACCTTGGACTCCGTGACTGCCTGCAGGGAGAAACTTTGTAGCGGGGCAGGGGAAAAAGAGGGAGAAGCATCGGGATAGTCACATTACAAGGGGTGGGAGATGAGGAAATGTTGGATGGGCAAGGAGGCAAGGCTGAGTCAAATAGGAATCCTGTGTTAATGAAGTGTTGATTAAAGAGCTCAGCCTTGTGCTTCTTGTCAGTAACAACCACATCATCAGCATTATGGGACATGGGCAGCTGTGAGGAGGGTTTATTCTCCAGCTCTTTAACCATTTTCCAGAACTTCTTGGGGTTAGACTCCTTAAAGTAACTAACTTTAGCCTTCTGGATAGTCTGAGTGCACTTATTTCTCATTTGCCAGTCAGCCTAAGTATGTGTGTGCCGAGCCTTTCGCCAAATGCAATTCTTGAGGTGGAGTAACCAGGGGCTGAACCTGTTTTTAATTCTAATTTTCTTTATGGGGGCGTGTTTGTTAACAATACCCCTGAAAATATCAAAAAAGAAGGCCCAAGCGACTTCGACAGAGGGGATCAAACAGTTTCTATACCATTTTACAGAGGCCAGTTCATGAAGGAAGGCTTGATCATTAAAGTTTTTTAGCAAGCGCCTATGACAAATCAGGACATGTCATTTCACTGAGCAGCCATTACGAACACAGGCTGTAAAACAGTGATCACTAAGGTCATTACAGAAAACAACAGACTGATTGATACCTATCAGGATTATTCGTGAAGATAACATCGAGGAGAGTAGCCTTTTCTGGGTGTTTGGAGTCATACCTTGTGGGATTGGTGATAATCTGAGAAAGATTTAGGGAGTCCCATTGCTTTAGGACTTGGTTAGGTGGTTTAAGCATGTCCCAGTTTAGGTCACCTAGCAAGACAAATTCAGACTTAGTGTAAGGGACCAGGAGAGAGCTTAGGGCAGGTAGGGTACAGGCCAGGGTGCTGATGGAGGACGATAGCACCCAGCAACAGTCAACAAAGAGCTATTTGAAAGTTTCATGCTTAAAACCAGCAAATCAATTTGTTTTGAGACAGACTTGGTGGAGACAACCGACCACTGAAGGTGATCCTTGGTAAAAGATTGCGACTCCCCCACCTTTGGAAGATCTGTCTTGCCGAAAAAGGTTATAACCAGAAAGGTTAACATCAGTATTCAAAACACTCTTCCTTTAACCACGTCTCAGTAATGACCAACACATCTGGTTTGGAGCTGTGAACCCACACTATTGATGTTTTTGTGTCTGTAAAAATGTATTTATTGATTGGCTTCACCTGTGTGGCACTCTGACACATAATGTGCTGTGGTAGCTGTTCAGACCCCTTATTGTAGGCACATATTTTTCTGGATAGGAGTGTGCAAAATTACCATCTTGATTTTAGGCTCCATGAAATTACAGCACATTCTTTTAAACTGTTATGTGTGTGGATTGTTGTTGGAACAGTGGTACTTTTCTGTTCTCAACTGGCATTACATTCAATTGTCGTTTAGATGGCAGGCTCAGCATTGGTTCAGTCCAAAACAAAAGCAGGTTTCTTCAAAGCAGATTACTGGAAACGCCATCTTTTTGAGTAAATGGAGGTGGTGCCTTGACACCAGTCGGGATACCACAGAGGGGCGCTCCAACCCTACTTTACGCACTTGTGCCACAGCAGCCATATATTGACCTACAGCGACACATTTCTTCTGCTGGAGGTTTCTGGCGTAGCTGGTAGAGAGGGATGGATGACAGCCACTGCAGGAAGAATAGAGAAACCTGAGCGCGAGATGAGAGAGAGAGGGAGAGAGAGGCAGTCGGAGAGTCGCAGCCCACAAGCCGTGTCTTTAATAGAAGCGGCCATTGAGCTGGTAATAAGCATGTAGAGGAGCGAAAGCGGTTTAATCGAACCAAGAAGACACCGATTAAAGGGGATATAAGAACCGGTGTCCGGATACTATTTCAGTGGAACCTTGTTACTGATTTCGGAAGGAGCTATCCCACTACGATCCACCTTGCCTTTACGCAGACACGCTTCAGTGGCGCTCACATAAAACACATTCGCCGGGTAGGAAGGTCTGGAGGGGGTGATTTTTATAGAACACGGCGAGCGATGCGCCTGGAATTGTGGCTTGACGAACACAGACAGTAATGGGTCGATATATTCAATTAAATATCGGTAGGCTATAACGTTGATAGACAATTCTTTTTTTTATTTGATAGAAGGTTGGAGCTTTCGGTTGCTTATTCGGTCCACATATTTTATTCAAACTACGAATGACTCGACTTGTCAAGTGAGCGGCTTCACTTTTTCCTTCAACCAATTAGCCTCGCGAATCGCCACTTTCACAAGCAAACAAGGGAGAGGAGCACATCCACTGTGGCTTTCAACGCAAAACGGATTTGACCCGGAGGACCCGGATCCACCGTCCTGGATTACTGCGGTAGCGGGCCATTCGGCTGCTGGCCACCGGTAACAGAGGCACCATGGCCGGCTTCATCCCGGGTTTACAGCCGACCAGCCATTCCCAGGAGAAGGAATTCGCCCAGGCGTACGAAGATGTTCTGGAGAGATACAAAGGTAAGGAACGAGAAGAAAGGAGTGGGCCCTGTCCTGAGTTGACCTTTGGCGAGACAATGTCATAATCTCGATTGTTTCATTGTTTACATGTTGGATAAATAGGCTACACTCGCTATGCTACTTTTTCTCCCATCTGTGTTTCATTGAGTGAAACCAACTGCGTGTGTTTCAAGTCTGATCTTGATAATACATTGTGGCATCCAGACGCCAAAGGAAGCAGTTTTATTAAGTCCCATGCCACCTAACGTCAAGGAATTTACCCAAATGACATGCACTGTTGTGCGTGGAGTTTGTTCCCAAGACACGAACATATTGCATAATAGTTAGTAACACAATTTCTCCCTTTTGGTTGCACATTTTAAAACATGGTTCTTAGTTTTAATAACTGAAACGCTACATAGCCTGAAACCAACCCAGTTGTTGGACCTATTCCACCATGTTACCACCAGCATTGAGACGTGCTGTTTTATAATCCGATGACAGGGGCGCTTTAAAAATGAATGCCTCTACTGAAATTGACCGTGTTGGAAGCGGGGAGGGAAGGGTGAGAGAGGAGGGGGGGGTGACAATTGACCTGGGTCACAACTTTAATTTAAAACAAATATTTAACAAGGCAAGTTGAGAACAAATTCGTATTTACAATGACGGCCTACCCAGGCGAAACCCTAAACCGGACGAGGCTGGGCCAATCCATGGCTGTATCACAATCGGCCATGGTCAGGCGGTGCACAATTGGTTTGGCCAGGGTAGGTCGTCATTGTAAATAACAATTTGTTTGCCTAAAAAAATAAAATTGTGTGCCGCCCTATGGGACTCCTAATCATGTCCGGTTGTGATACAGACTGGAATCAAACCAGGGCCTGTAGTGACTGCTATGCCACTCGGGAGCCCATCTGTGATGCTTGGGTCTTGATGAAAAGCGAGTCCTTTTAAATGATTGGTTATTGTAATGAAATGCTACTCTCTTTGGGGTAGTGTGTGAGTGTGTGTGTGTGGTAGGGAGTGCTTTCATCCTTCTAAGACACTTCAGGTAGTCAAAACAACACTTGGGGAATAACAGTAGAGGCATAAACAGCGGGAAAGATATTTATTTTAAATGTAGAGGTATTGTGGGGAGGGTAGAACCTAAATGATTCTTGTAATGGAGTGAAAGGTGTATAGACATGGGTAATGACAATGAACCACAAAACCACATAGCTGAACATGTGCAGGCAACGGCATGCTTTTCCACACACACAACCATTTTGAGTGGCCTTTCAACATGTTGCACATTCATTGCCACTGATGGCAAGCTTGTATGGTGGCAGTACTTAGTAACAGCTGGTTTTATGTCAAGAATACATCTAATACGTCAGTGTATATCAGCCAGTCGGGTTTGTTCATTGCCTCAGTAAATAAGTACTTGGCAACGTTGTTATAATCAGTGGGGCTGGGCAACATCATGTTCGTGTTGATAATCGTAACGGTGAATTAGAGATTAGATACCGTTTCAACTCTTATAACTGACATGTTCTTTTTTTTGACCCAGTCAACATCTCACAGCCAATGAGCTGAACTGTGGCTACTATGTTAAACTGGTTTTAGCCTACATTGTAACCAAACTTAGAATGGTTGTCACACTGATGCGTAGTTAACCTTCCTTGTTACTTCCAATAAATGAAACTACCAGTGTTGGGGAAGCTACTCTGAAAAAATAGTTTACCAAGCTACCAATTACTTCACACTGGAAGAAAAAGCTATTCTAAAGCTACCCTAGAGAACAATATAGTTTACTTAACTTCTCTAAGTAACTGTAGTTAACTACTTCCTGAAAAAGGATCATATGTAAATCTGAAATGTCATCGACTACAAATTGCAAGACTGATCACTTAAGGGTCATATGTTATCAGAATGTGTAATTTAGCCTATTAAACACATTGTTTCAAGTGAAAATTAGGCAGATCTAAATGATTACTTACTTAACCCATGTTTATTTTTCCATGTTTATTTTTATCAAAGAAAAAGTAGTGTGTAATTCCAGCTGTTAGATACATGGCAAAGTAAGGAACTACTGAAAACACTACCTTGATTTGAATTTAGTTCCACTACCACCAACCAAGCTACTGCAACATGAAAGCTGAACAAAAATATACACACATGTAAAGTGTTGGTCCCATGTTTCAGGAGCTGAAATAAAAGATCCCAGAAATGTTCCATATGCACATAAAGCTTATTTCTCTCAAATGTTGTGCTCAAATGTGTTCACATCCCTGTTAGTGAGCATTTCTCCTTTGCCAAGATAATCCACCCCTCTGCCAGGTGTGGCATATCAAGAAGCTGATTAAACAGTGTGATCATTACACAGGTGCACCTTGTACTGGGGGCTATAGAAGGCCACTCTAAAATGTGTTGTTTTGTTACACAACACAATGCCACAGATGTCTCAAGTTTTGAGGGAGCGTGCAATTGGCATGCTGACTGCAGGGATGTCCACCAGAGCTGTTGCCAGAGAATTGAATGTTAATTTCTCTAGCAGTAAGTCCGACCGGCCTCACAACCGCAGACCACATTGATGGCATTGTGTGGGTGAACGGTTTGCTGATGTCAATGTTATGAACAGAGTGCTCCATGGTGGGGTTATGGTATGGGCCGGCATAAGCTATAGACAACGAACACAACTGCATTTTATCGATGGCAATTAGAATGCACAAAGATACGTGATGAGATCCTGAGGCCCAATGTCGTCCCATTCATCCGTCGCAAGGATCTGTACACAATTCCTGGATGCTGAAAATGTCCCAGGCCTGCATACTTTTCAGTTGAGCATGTTTGGTATGCTCTGGATCGACGTGTACAACAGTGTGTTCCAGTTCCTGTCAGTATCCAGCAATTTCGCACAGCCATTGAAGAAAAGTGGGACAGCATTCCACAGGCCACAATCAACAGCCTGATCAACTCTATGCTAAGGAGATGTTGCACTGCATGAGGCAAATGGGGGTTACACCAGATACTGACTTGTTTTCTGATCCACTGTTTTTTTTTAAAGGTATCTGTGACCAACAGATTCATATCTGTATTCCCAGTCTTTCATTTATTTCCATTAACTGATTTCCTTCATATGAACTAACTCAGTCAAATCTTTGAAAATGTTGCATGTTATATTTTTTGTTCAGTATAGTTAAATTACTAGTTGAACTACATGTACAGTTTAAGTTGTAAGTTTACATACACTTAGGTTGGAGTCATTAAACCTTGTTTTTCAACCACTCCTCAAATTTCTTGGTAACAAACTATAGTTTTGGCAAGTTGGTTTGGACATCTACTTTGTGCATGACACAAGTCCTTTTTTCCAACAATTGTTTACAGACAGATTATTTCACTTCGTGTATCACCCAGTGGGTCAGAAGTTTACATGACACTAAGTTGACTGTACCTTTAAACAGCTTGGAAAATTTAATAAAATTATGTTATGTTTTTAGAATCTTCTGATAGGCTAATTGACATCATTTGAGTCAATTGGAGGTGTACCTGTGGATGTATTTCAATGCCTACCTGCAAACTCTGTGCCTCTTTTCTTGACATCATGGGAAAATCAAAAAATAAATCAGCCTAGACCTCCAAGTCTGGTTCATCCTTGGGAGAAATTTCCAAACACCTGAAGGTACCATGTTCATCTGTACAAACAATAGTACGCAAGTATAAACACCATGGGACCACACAACCGTCATACCGCTCAGGAAGGGGACGCATTCTGTCTCCTAGAGATTAACGTACTTTGGTGTGAGAAGTGCAAATCAATCCCAGAACAATAGCAAAGGACCTTGTGAAGATGCCGGAGGAAACCCGTACAAAAGTATCTATATCCACAGTAAAACGAGTCCTAAATCGACATAACTTGAAAGGCCGCTCAGCAAGGAAGAAGCCACTGCTCTTAAACCACCATTAAAAATGCCAGACTACCGTTTGCAACTGCACATGGGGACAACGCTTGTACTTTTTTGAGAAATGTCCTCTGGTCTGATGAAACAGAAGTAGAACTGTTTGGCCATAATGTCCATTGTTATGTTTGGAGGAAAATGGGGGAGGCTTGCCAGCTAAAGAACACCATCCCAACCGTGAAGCACGGTGGTGGCAGCATCATGTTGTGGGGGTGCTTTACAAAATAGATGGCATCATGAGGGGGAAAAATTGTGGCTATATTGAAGCAACATCTCAAGACATCAGTCAGGAAGTTAAAGCTTGGTCGCAAATGGGTCTTCCAGATGGACAATGACCCCAAACATACTTCCAAAGTTGTGGCAAAATGGCTTAAGAACAACAAAGTCAAGGTATTGGAGTGGCCATCACAAAGCCCTGACCTCAATCCCATAGAAAATTTGTGGGCAGAACTGAATAAGTTTGTGCGAGCAAGGAGGCATACAAACCTGACTCAGTTACACCAGCTATGTCAGGAGGAATGGGCCAAAATTCATCCAAATTATTGTGGGAAGCTTGTGGAAGGCTGCCCAAAATGTTTGAGCCAAGTTAAACAACTTAAAGGCAATGTTGCTCAATTAGTATTTGGTATGTAAACTTCTGACCCACTGGGAATGTGTTGAAAGAAATAAATGCTGAAAGAAATAATTCTCTCCACTATTATTCTGACGTTTCACATTATTAAAATAAAGTGGTGATCCTAAATGACCTAAGACAGGAAATGTTTGCTAGGATTAAATGTCAGGAATTGTGAAAAACTGAGTTTTTAAATGTATTTGGCTAAGGTGTATGTAAACTTCCGACTTCAACTGTAGTTAACTACTCCCCAACACGGGCAACTACTATCAGTGTTTCCCCTAGAAATAGTCATTGTCGTGGTGGGCAAGTCCCTCAGTCTACCCAGAACCATCGACGCTTGACTCTGTGTTCTGTCAACACTAAGATACAATATCACCGTCCAAAGGTAGTTTCCACAATAGAATCACACATACAGATCACACAGAGGTCATATTGGTTTGTGGCTAAGAATCCCCTCTGGTGGTCTGACTGAAGTAGTGCTTTATGCAATAAACCTGACCCGACGGTCCCTTTCCTACCTTGTGTGTGTGTGTGTGTGTGTGTGTGTGTGTGTGTGTGTGTGTGTCACTTGTGGCAGTTCCATGAAGAAAATAGGGAGAAATGCGAACTGTCAGGTGCTGACAGCATTGCTTGACTGTTATTGGGGGCTATATGATACTGGTTAAATGATTCAGGAGAGAGGCTGTGTGTTGTCTCAAAGGAAGGCATCTCTGTCTGTCCGTGTGTGTTCCACTGTCTGTTGTTCAGGGAGTTGACGGGTTCTCAATAACAATTGACAGGATATCCAGTAAGAGTGACTGGCTTGAGCCCAATGAAAAGCTAAAACACAGGGACGTGACTCATAAAATTGACACACACACACGTCACACTGTACCAGGACGGACACCAGGTTCAGGGGTGTAAGACTGACAGATCGAAAAAATTTGAGGAAAAACGAGCCTCGGCTGAGAGGCTTACAAGGAAACCAGAGAAAGTCGTTTTTAGTTGAAGTTCAAGACCTGACTGTTGGCCTCTTGCTCCACCACTTCTCCCCCACATTGCATAGCCTAAATAGAACATTCCAGACTGCCTGTTTTATGTGCAGTTCAACAAGACAGATCCACGACCTCCCTGACCTGAGGGCTTTCCATCCATCCGCGCCTGTTTTTGCCCATGTAATGTGACCGCCAACTCGTGCCAGCTCTGTCCTGCGACTTTGTCTGTTGTTTCCACAGCTACTAGCTAGGCTCTGTATGCTTGTTTACCCCCGAAGCAGGGCAGGAAGAGCGCGATGGATGGTAAGAACTCCCTCACTGTGGCCTTTTCACTCCTCAGTCCTCGTATTATTATGCTCTGCGGTCACGCACATACACTGACACACACACACTGGCACTGTCAGACACCGACACGCTGTCGTCTCACACACACACATACAGTACATTCACAGTTTTAGACACTCACACTTCGCAGAATGCGACCCTTAGACTCCGAGGCGAAGCACACAGGTTTTTACTTGCACATTTCCAGGCCCCACACTCGCTGTGCATATTATTCTAATAGAGACAACGAGCGGAAACTTACAGAAGAATATCAGGAAACGTTCGTATTTCCCCTCCGGAGTTGTGCTGACGCTGGTGTCCCCGATTTCTTATGGCAGACAGGAAGAGCCAGGTCGTTCGAGGCCTGTTCTTCCTGTCTCTCCAATTCGCCACATGCAGACTTGTACAGTACCCTGTCTTTCCACTGCTTCATTAAACTCTCTACACGGTGCTTTGAGTATTGTCGCGGCCTGTGGAAACTGGTGCCACGAAGAGAGTCAGTTCAGCTGGCTGGACTTGAATTAGGGTTGAATTGGGGAAATAGTCTGGGAAAAGAGGTTGATCTGTAACTGACTGGAGTTACACTACATGACCAAAAATATGTGGACATCTGCTCATCAAACATCTCATTCCAAAATCATGGCCATTAATATGGAGTTGCTCCCCCCCTTTGCTGCTATAACAGCCTCTACTCTTCTGGGAAGGCTTTCCATTAGATGTTGGGATATTGCTGCAGGGACTTGCTTTGATTCAGCTACAAGAGCATTAGTAAGGTTGGACACTGATGTTGGGCGATTAGGCCTGGCTCACACTCGGTGTTACAATTCATCCCAAAGATGTTCGATGTGGTTGAGGTCAGGGTTCTATGCAGGCCAGTCAAGTTCTTCCACACCGATCTCGTCAAACCATTTCTGTATGGACCTCGCTTTGTGCACAGGGGCATTGTCATGCTGAAACAGGAAAGAGCCTTCCCCAAACTGCTGCCACAAAGTTGGAAAAACATGAAAAACAGCCCCATACCATTATTCCTCCTCCACCTAACTTTACAGTCGGCACTATGCATTGGGGCAGGCAGCGTTCTCCTGACATCCACCAAACCCAGATTCGTCCGTCGGACTGCCAGGTGGTGAAGCGTGATTCATCTCTCCAGCAAATGCATTTCCACTGCTCCAGAGTAGAATGGCGGTGAGCTTTACACACTCCAGCCGACACTTGGCATTTCGCATGCTGATCTTAGGTTTGTGTGCGGCTGCATGGCCATGGAAACCCATTTCATGAAGCTCCTGACGAACAGTTCTTGTGCTGACGTTTCTTCCAGAGGCAGTTTGGAACTCTCTGTAGTGAGTGTTGCAACCGAGGACAGACTATTTTTACGCGCTTCAGCACTCGGCGGTCCCATTCTACCACTTTGCGGCTAAGCCATTGTTGCTCCTAGACGTTGCCACTTCACAATAACAGCACTTACAGTTGACCGTGGCGGCTGTAGCAAGGCTGACTTGTTGCAAAGGTGTCATCCTATCCCGGTGTCACGTTGAATGTCACTGAGCTCTTCAGTAAGGCCATTCTACTGCCAATGTTTGTCTTTGGAGATTGCAGGGCTGTGTGCTCGATTTTTATTTATTCATTTGAAAATATATATATATTTTTTAATACACCTGTCAGCAATGGGTGTGGCTGAAATAGCCGAATCCACTAATTTGAAGGGTTGTCCACATACTTTTGTTTATGTACTGTAAGTGTGAAGTTCTGAATTGTTCCTAAATGGGTTTTGGTTATTGAAACTATAACCTCTGGTTTGGGACTGACTGAATGTGTGCTGGAGAGAACGAGAGGGGGAACTGAGGCAGACGAATGAACAATTTGGACGGAGAGGTTGGATCGTTACAGCTGGATTTTTCCACCTGGCCTCGTTTCCCTCCCCGAATCCCTGGTTGCCGTTTTTATTTTTTTTATTTTTTTGTTGCTTCGGCTCACACGGTAGAATGCGGCATGCGTGAACACAACCCCTCATTCCTCCCTCTATCGTTCTATCTCTCTGGCTCTTTAAGTGCATTTTCTTAGTCGTCCTCGCATATCAGTTATACCCACCCCCCCCTCTCTCCACCTCTCTCCTTCTCTGTCCTCTCTCTCCTCTGAGTGTGGGTGGAACAAACTCCCTGTTCTCAGAAGTCCCTCTAGGCTTTCCCTCCCCGGGGCTCATTGCATAACTGATAGCTGATTTTTGGAAACATAATCAATGCTCTGTGTGTGTGTGTGTGTTTTAGGGAAGAGGGTATTCAACAATCTACATCTAGGCTCATGCTTCTGCACGTGTGTACTTTATATAGGGTGTTTCTGCTCTCTGCAGAGCCCTTGGAGCGGTGCCTTGAGTAAAATCGATAACGAGGCTGTAGCAGGCCAGAGAAGCAGAAAGAGGGGCTCTACTGTGACATCTGTATTGCTCCTGTCCCCCCACACACACACACACTGCAGCAGCACTCCTCTATATGCCAGCTGTGTCTGTGTAGGGGGATGTGTATGTTATCAAATGGAGGGGGTCAAGATGATGAAGGGAGATGCGCTTAACCCCCACCCCATCACAGCAAAGAGAGGTGGAGAGCGAGAGGGGGAAGGATGGAACGAGGTAGAGGGGAGGCGAGAAACTGTTAATGAATGAATCGTGGAGTCCTGTGGTAAAAGCACTATGTGGTGAATGTGGCCTGGAGAGCATTGATTTCAGATGGATTCAGAAGAGAGCCTCTCTGCCTGTCTGTCCCTAGCAACACACACAGAAACAGAACTGGTGTTCACCTCCCCAACCCTAGATCTCTCTCTCCTCTCTCTCATATATATTACATTACTGTAACAGTGTGCAGTATAAACTGTAGGTGAATAATGATAATACACTTTGCAGGTCTTAATACTGAGATTCCTTTATGTTCGCTCTCCTGTTTACTTTTCACTGCAGAGGTGCAGGTACTGCAAAGCAGCTAAGAGAAAGCTGATCTCACTACGGGCTCCCAGTTTCTCCCTATATTCCTCCTTTTCATTACCTTTCTCCCTCGGACTTGGATAGGAGCCAGATGAGGTGCTGCAGAGCAGCTATGACGATGCTACAGCCCTCTCACCAAACCCCTCCGTCTCTACATTTCTTACATTTCTTTCATTATCCATCTTCCTCTACTCCTCCTATTTCTGATCCTGAGAGCCACCCCCCATCACAAGGTCCTCCTGACATGCTATCCATCCGTCTCCGTCCTGGAATTGACTGCTAACTAGCCTATATTGTTCTCCGAGGAGAAAGTCTCGTGTGATGGAATATACCCCTAAGTGCATCCAGACTGTGCATGTTGAGTAGGTCTTGATCCCATTGATTTGAAATGATGGCACAAACTGAGATCTGGCACCAGGCTATGGATTAGGTGAGGATTGCATGAGAGCCAGTATGATGCCAATGGGTCAGTCTGTGAATCTCAGTCCAGTATTGCTGTTTACCATTCTATGTGACTGTGTGTTGAGTTGTGAGAACCTGCTGGCCCGTGGCCTGTGGCTGGAGGTCTCGGTCCCGGGAAGAATCTCACTCTTAATCCTCCAGCTCGTGACTCTCAGCTGATCCAGTCATTATAGGACAGTAGATCACAGATATCACGGCTACCATGCCGTCACAGGTCACACTGTTGTTAGGTCATACACACCGTCAGAAAGAACACATTCAATTTGACCCCTGAACAAACTGGAGATCGTATGTCATTATTAGGCTAACCCCTGTCCTAAGTGTGTGTGTTCTTCACTGATCGCTCTTGCCTGTTACTCTTTTTGCAGTGTGTTTGCAGTCTTGTGTGTGTGGATCTGTTTCTACTCCGTGTGTGTCTGAAGGCTTTAGGTGTGGGGCAGATTTGCCATTCAAATCAGTCCCAATGTTTTAATATGTGGTGATCCCAACAGAGACAGCCCTAATCTCACTCATCCACTTTACTACACAGTAGTATGTCCCTATGAGAAGTCTGCAGTGGAACGGCCCATTCCTTCTCAGCATTACTCGGCTTGAAGTGGCACCTTCCATTTACCTCACTGGCCTAATCCGAGGGGGATGCTTTTGGTGGTTATGTGATTGTGACGTAATGCCCTCAACATGGAAAGGGGGATACCTAGTCAGTTGTACAACTGAAATGTCTTCCGCATCTAACCCAACACCTCTGGATCAGAGAGGTGTGGGGGGCTGCCTTAATTGACATCCACGTCATCGGCGCCCGGGGAACAGTGGGTTAACTGCCTTGGTCAGGGACAGAATGACAGATTCTTACCTTGTCAGCTCGGGAGAAGGATGTATCACTTAGGTATTGTTTGAGGTACTTGAGGAACCTTTTCAGTACCTTGTGTTGCAGCCTATACCATGGACATTATGAACATTTTGCCTCTTGTAAACCTTGGACAATAGCCCATCCTACATTATATTACAGTGCTTTTGTGCACCTGCCATTTGTGCACCTGCCATCGTGTATGAGCTTCCAGCTTTTTGTGCGAGGTGTAAATGTCCCCTCCCCCTCCCCCCTGTTTCAAAAGCTGTGTTAATTAAAAGTTCCTATGTTATCTATCTTCAATAGACAGGCTTCCATCGGCCCATCTTTATTCGACAAAAGCATAGCGATATGTAATGGAAACGACAGATATAGGAGATGTTCTTAAGCTTGACCATTTTTATCGGTTCGACGGGTGGATTTTGTCAAACGTTCTTTATCGAGACAAGTTTTTTTTTTTTTTTTTTTGTCGAATAATTTTGAAGGTAATCGGGGCACATGGTGTCACCGCGTAACTATAAAGCTCCTCTACACAATTTATTCTAAATGCCTAATGCTTGCAAAATATATATTTTTTTCTACTATAAAAATGCATATTTCTTTTGCAGGGTAAGGATTGTCTGACTTTCAAGAATGCCTGCCTTGCTTTCCTGGTTGGCTGGAAAGTTTCACCATCCAATGATTGCAGATCTACAGGAGTTTAACCATGGCACGGACATAGCGATGTATTGACACATGACAATTATTAGAAAATGTCAAATATTTGACAATTATTGCATTCTGTCCATGCTGGCTTTTGCGGGCTACATGTGACATGAAACCGATAGGTGGGAGAACATACAGGTTATCGCCAATTTATTCATGCGTAATTTGCCTAAATGGGTAATGGAAACACTCACACCACCAAATATTTATTAGACACTGTAGATTTTCACGAATGGCTTGTTTGTGTGTGACATTACGTCCTGCTGTTTTGCTCGACACAAGATAGTTAAATGAAAAAGCGCCGTAAGCAGGAAATTGTCACATCTTTTTTCTATGCGAACTGTCTAAACGTCGACAGAGTCACTGCACAAGTTAATGGAAACAGAGCTAGTGATGATTGACGAGAGAACCTTTTCATTACCCATTAGAAACTGAATGACTTCAGCTTCATTTGCTTTACATGGTCATAGAGAAAAACATGTACAGTGCAGTATCACCACAAAACCCATCGCACATACAGTAGTAGGCTATCGGTGAGCAAGTTTGAAGAATACTGTAGTCACCACTCACTCCTTGATAAAGCGTTCATCACAACATTCCTATGAGAGAACTGCCCTCCCTCCCTCTCTCCATGGGTGAGCTAGGGCCACAGACAGTGTCCCCTCTTCTTCATCCTTGTTGTGCCTGATTACCATTTAGTGGCCCTCTCTTTCCTATGTCGTCATCCCCTCTTTCTCACCCTCCCCCTCCTTGCCCTGTCTCTCCTCTGGCATTCTGTCGGTCTCCTCGCTCTTTCTCTCCCTTCTCTTTCTGCCCCCCCCCCCCCCTCTCTCTCTTGCTTTCTCTCGCGTTCTGTCTCTCTCAATATCTTTACTAGGTCAATAGTCACCGGTAGTGGTAATCTGATGTCGGATCCAGCTTTGTTAACAAGCTTTGCTCCTAATCGAGAGACTCAAATGATCAACCTGCAGGCAATGATTTCTACGCCAGAGTGTGTGTGTCTGTGCGTTTGTGTCTTCATTTGGTTGTTGCCTATATTTCACACATGTACAAGTGAATACGCATGTGAACAGGGTAATTATATATATTTGCATATCCCAACTCTCCATGGGACACCCTGTGAGAGTGTGGTCACAGCCAGGGTCTGCCATTATCAGCGGCGACCCTGGAGCAATTAACCTGGGGTGGCAGGTAGCCTAGTGCGTTGGACTAGTAACCGGAAGGTTGCAAGATCGAATCCCCGAGCTGACAAGGTAAAAATCTGTTGTTCTGCCCCTGAACAAGGTAGTTAACCCACTGTTTGTCGGCCGTCATTGAAAATAAGAATTTGTTCTAACTGACTTGCCTAGTTAAATAAAAACATGTAGATGCAGTGAAATGTGGTGTTTTACAGGGTCAACCATAGTAGTAAGGGTTAAGTGCCTTGCTCAAGGGCACATCGACAAATGTTTAACCTTGTCGGCTCAAGGATTGAAACTAAGCAACCTTTCGGTTACTGGCCCAACACACACTAAATGCGAGGCTACCTTCCGCCATGTGCATGTCTCCCCTCGTAAATGCCATATCCTGTCGATTTTTAATTGTCACTGCCAGTACAATACCGTGACTCATTTTCCATTGGAACAAAATCTTTTCTCTACGAGGGCCTATCATTTGTTATGAATCAATGGTAAATTGATAGACTGGAACGACCTTATAAACGGCTAATTAATTTATGGAATGCCTATTTTTATGTTGTTTTTATGTTGTCGGATATTAGATTTATGGACCACAAGTTTATCTCTAAATCCTGACCTTTCTTTGTTCGTCTAGGTCTTTATAAAATAGTATTTTCCATTTGGTCTCTAAATTAGTGTCAGATGACGACATAGAAATGGGAGACGTAGTGATGCGAGGTCCTCAAGGAGACGTAGTGATGCGAGGTCCTCAAGGAGACTTAGTTTGTTTGCCTTAAAGATCTCCCACTGATCTTCTCTGTCATTCTGTTGCGGTCCACGTGCACCATGCATTCTAAACAAGGTTGTCTGCTCGCCTCAGGGCCGACGTTTGTTGATAGAACTTGAATCTCGGATAGTCTAGGCCCAAAACCCAAGTGTGCTCAAGGCTTGCAAATAAACAGTTAAATCATCATTATGACCACGATGGAATGTTATCGTTACGATTATATACCCGAAAATGAAATGCAGCAAAGTATGAAACATTAAGGCATTGTTACTACAATATGCTCAGTTTAGACTCCTAATAATTCCTCCAGTTCTGTAGAAGATGATACAAATTGAACTCTTTTCCTTTGGCAATACTACTGTCATCATTCCACTGGGAAGTCCAAGAGGGTGAACTCCAGACAATCCCCTCGGTGTTCAACGAGACAAGTGTTGACTGAGGAGGAGGGAAAGGAGCTGAATTGGAAGCTCATTTCCAGATTACAGAGGAGGAGGGGAAGATTTAGTGAGACTCCCTAGTTAAAGGAAATGGATGTGCGAGAAGGAAGAGGGAAGAAGGAGTGAATGAATGGAGTATAACTTAGTAGTTAGTAGAGTAGTTTGCAGATTTGGGAAATTGTAATTTGGCTCGTTACAGGGAAGGAATTGGAAAAGCTTAAAGCGAATAGGCAATTTTAAAATGAATGGATTTAGTTGCAATTTGTCTCATGAATAGCCCAACCCCGATAGTTTGGATTTGACCAAATCCTTACCTCAAATCCACAGGTTAGCATTATGAGCACATTTGCAGGACACTTTGCCACTAAATAACTTAAACTGTGATCATTCTGTTTTTGAAAGGGATTAATCTAAAAATCAGCACAGAAAGCCCTCCTTTTATGTTAGGCCACCTTTCCCTGCCAATGCTAATGCTAGCTAGAGTTAAAGAAAACGTATATACCCAACAAAGGGTATATAACAAAGTATTGAGAAACTTTTGTTATTGACCAAATACTTATTTTCCACCATAATTTGCAAATAAATTCATTAGACTTTTATCTCCCTCACCAACTTCAAACATCTGCTATCTGAGCAGCTATCCGATCGCTGCAGCTGTACATAGTCTATCGGTAAATAGCCCACCCAATTTTACCTACCTCATCCCCATACTGTTTATATTTATTTACTTTTCTGCTCTTTTGCACACCAATATCTCTACCTGTACATGACCATCTGATCATTTATCACTCTAGTGTTAATCTGCAAAATTGTAATTATTCGCCTACCTCCTCATGCCTTTTGCACACATTGTATATAGACTCCCCTTTTTTTCTACTGTGTTATTGACTTGTTAATTGTTTACTCCATGTGTAACTCTGTGTTGTCTGTTCACACTGCTATGCTTTATCTTGGCCAGGTCGCAGTTGCAAATGGGAACTTGTTCTCAACTAGCCTACCTGGTTAAATAAAGGTTAAATAAAAAAAATCCTAACGTGATTTTCTGGATCCCCCTTCATTTTGTCTGTCATAGTTGAAGTGTACCTATGAAAATTACAGGCCTCATATTTTTAAGTGGGGGAACTTGCACAATTGGTGGCTGATATATATTAATATTACTCTGGAGAGGCGAAGGTCGAGAGAGGGGGGGGCGCACAAGCTGTGCTAATATTGTAGTGTTTTGCTTGTGTGAATGTTGCTGACTGTGAGTGCTAGGGCTGGGAGGAAACCAGTATCGCGATACTCATTATTGTGGCAAGGAAAGAAAACATGAAGATTTGACATCTTTAGGAAAACAACCCTAATGTTGGAAACGAACATCATTATGTTGTCATCCAGATTTACATTTATTTTCCAAGCCAAAGCACCCAATATATTTAACAAAGCAGGTTTTTAAAGAACCACCAGTATTTGGTCTGCTTCGTGTTTTCATTTTTGCCATAGAAAAAAAATATTGCGACTATTGGTATCGACTTGCCTAGTTAAATAAAGGTTACATTGTCCTGGCCCTAAAACTGCGTGCCCATGCAAAATTGTTATTGGTGACAGAGAGACCTGACACGCCTCGGCCTGGCGGACCTGGTCCATCTGTTGGGTGGGTCTCTGCCCCTTCTCTAATCACCCAGCTTTGCCCACAGAGCCAGGAGTGCAGCGTAGCGCCACACTGGGTTCCCACTAGGATGTCTCGCTTGCACGCACGCGCTCCCCCGCCTCCCGGCTAAAATGAGTGAGAAAATGAATGAGATGCTATTGGATCGACCGAGGAAGGTGGAGGAGCAGAGTGAATCAGAGCCGCACACACGCAGGCTCCCGTTGAATGAGAGTTTTTTTGAATGACTGAGACGGACCTGTATCGCTTGGCTATTAGTTAACAATGATGTCAGCTCAAGCGACATTAGCATATAGTTACGTTGGCTAAAAGCAATGCTAGCTAATATCCCGTTTGGCTGCTTTTGTGCTCTATTTTTTTCCACTTTAACATGTATGCCAAACAATAACCATGGGTTTCAAAGTTGAACAAACTATGTAACTCCTATGCACAAGCACTACTATTAACAATTTCTACTGAACATTTTTCAAAAATGAATTTCGTGGAAGAACTTTGATAACAGAATTACAGTAAAATCTCCCTCAGGTTTTTATGCGCTCAGGTTTTCCAAAAACTCTGTTGCATATCTGCTCTGAATTAAGATTCAAAGATGTCTGCAGAAAGAATGGGCTGTCAGCTATGACATGGCACCTTAACTTTTTGATAAAAATCTATTTTGGTGATTAACTACAGTAAGTGAAGTAGATTTACACCCGGTAACAGAATTACACCATGGGTCCAGATTAGAGTACAGTACAATACAGCACAGTAGAGTATAGTTCAGTACAATGTACTCTATTATACTCTACTTTTTGTTACTGTACTCTGTGCTATGCTCATTGTATTGTGATATCCAAACTTGTCAAAACAAAGGTCTATGATGGGGTCAGATTTGGTCCTGTCCATCTGTGGATGTTAACATCAAGGCAAGGGTGGACTGACCAAATTTCAACTACTTTTCAACGCCCGTGGACTCCCGGTGTTGGTCGGCGCTCAGTGGGTGAGGATGCTGGTTAAAGTAAATGGAGAGGGGGCTCATAGGTAGGTGTCAGTAAGAGCTGGGAGAGGTCACATTAACTGGAGAATGAGCGATGGAGGGTTGTCCAGACTGAGTGTTTAACACTCATTGTTTGCCCACCGGATGACAGAGAAATAAAACCGTTATGAACTGAACATGACAGTATGACAGTCGAACGGAGGACAGTAGCAGGTGACCCAACTGTGGGTTGTAACTGTTATGATTTCCCATTGTAGCCAATTCAGTTGTAGTAATTCGTTACAGATTTTTTTGGGGGGCTAATTTGTTAATGAAATTTAAGAGTTTTAATTATTCCTAAATAAAATGTATCAGTAAAATCACTAACTAATTGATAGGTCTACCTTTACTTGTTACTTCTGTAAACTTTAATTGTCCTCCAGGAGAGAGAGAGATTTGAAAATGTCTGAAACATGTGGGTTTTTGGTAAAGGAATTTACAAGGCAATATTTCTTAAACTTGCAGAAGGTTAACCATTTCTCCCAAACTAAATATGTATTTATTATTAGTTTTTGATGTATTTCTGATACTTTTTCATTCTGGTAGATGTTTTCAGAGACCATCTGTTTATCCAGAAATCAAAGCCTTTACTTATGCCAAATTTAGTTAAACGGAAAATGGTTGTAAAATGTAGCTATGCCTTCATTTTCCCAAAATAGACTTTAATTTGATATGCTCCTATGCACTTCACATGTTGGTGCTCATGAGTCCTTTTTACATGGATCCTTTTACATGGAACTGCCCTTCTGCAACCAGGGGATGAGAAGTGGAAAAGGGGGATGGGCACTTCACTCCTTCTCTTCCAAGTTAGCTGGTCGTCCCGTCTGCCACCCCTCTTTTTGTAATCCCCATCTCTCCCCATTCCTCCCTCCCTAATCTGTCGTTCCCTCACTCTGCCTCTCCCTCCTTAATCCAAGTGTTTTAATCAGCACTCTTAACACAACGCCATGCCAAGAGGAGGGATAGAGGGATGGATGGAGAAACCCGGCACTTATAGGTGTGTGGGGCTGTCGGGGATGAGGGGAAGATGGGAGGAAGGCTAAAATGAGGAGTGAGGGAGAGGAGTGCAGAGGTGGGCTGTAGGGATGGAATGATGAAAGGAGCGAGAGAGGGTAAAGAATGTGGCATGGGGCGGAGAAAAGAGTGAGGTGGGATGAAGAGAGAGAGGGAGGGGGGAGGTGTAGTAAAGCCCTCTGTTGTTGATGCTCCCCTCAGGAGGCATGAGGAGGATCAATGAGCTCTGCAGTAACTTATTTTGTCATTACAGGGACAGAGTACTGTATAGAGGATGTCTTTTTGACAATCTGTTAGTCAGTATCTTTGCATAAGTGCGATTGAGTAACTTTTAGAACCTTGTCCTCGTTCCTTCTATATGTGAACGGTATGGGGGATTTCCAGTAGTGTCTTAGAGTGCCTCTATAAAGTGTGTTTTTGTATCAGGCCTGCGTGAGTATAGCAACTAGTGTGCCAGCAGTGTAGTGTGACACAGCAGAACAGAGTGAGAGATGCAGGGCTGGGAAAACATTCCTGAAATAAAGAGGAGAGGAAGTGGAAGCCATGTTCTACCGCTCTTAAAGACACAGGAGCGGAACTGAAAAACAGTCTAACAGGCAGGCAGACTCACGAGAGAGACACACACACACACACACACACACATCACTTAACATGATGAAACACAGCTTCACAGCTCAGTCACATTGCCCTCATGTACTGTAGGTCCTTCCAACCCCCATGTCTACAGCGCTGATGACTGTAACCTCTGTCTGCCAGACCTTCCTGCATGGAGGGAACTATCACAGACCTGCACCAACGGCTGTTTTCGCTTCTGTTTATGGCCCAGTTTTCTCCTCCGCTCCATGGCATGTGAATTACTAAATGAATGCTTGTACGGTACTCTCTCTATTGTAAATTGGGGAAGAATTGACTACTTTCCGAAAGTTTTGAGAAAGTTTGCAGTAAGACGGTGTGATGATATAGTCGGTCTGATTTTAAAGTGATGTGGCGATGAAGAGGAATATTTGGAAGAGGAGGAGAAAGCGGAAGCCGGAGGGATGAAGTTGAGAAACGGTAAGGTTAGAGCCGCCGTATGTTGTCTGATAATGTGGAGAGCGAGATAATCGATATCGATGCCCCCTGAGGAAGAAAGCTCCTCAACTTAATGTTTACATTTCCAGACGGCTAGCGTAACAGATGTGGCCCACAGGCTTCAAAGAGAAAAACATTCAAACGGACCGTGCGTCTGTGTGCTCAAATATGTGCATTTTTGTTTTTGCATGGTGAAGCACTCATCTATGCAATTGGGCTTGTGGTGGCATGGATATTTTTCACACCTTTTTGTTGTTGCTGCAACACCCACATTGGTTGTTTCATAAACATCCCCATCTAATTTGGAATCTTATTTACTTCCTGAAAAAGTTGATGAGAGACGTTCCTCTGGGAAATGTCATCAGAGAAACCGGCTTGGCTGGGCGTCGAACAGCTAGCTGCGAGGCTAACCTCTGGCTAACGCGGACCGCTGGGCCTTCAGGCTCCTCTGGAAGTGGAGCTATTTTTAAATAGTTATGAATATTGAATTAGTTTGGCTGTAACAGACTGTCCTTATTTCAGTGGCTGTCTGTATGTGGGTGTCTTTTAAGAACTAGGCCAGTTTATGGGGGTACATTTCCCTGTCAGTGATTGCTTCTGACTGTGTTGGTGTGCATTTTTGTTTTGTCTTTGGGATAGTCTACCTTTTTATGTGTAGTCCTACATCGAACTGCCAAAATAAAGGAAACACTCAAGCAAATGTGAGATACAAAGTGTATTGAAATAGGTGGCTCCACACAGTTGCCCATTATTTAGTCTACCATGGCTAGAAGAAGAGATCTCAGGGACTTTGAAAGAGGGGTCTCAAAGAAGCATAGGGGATTTAAAGAGGGGGGGGGGGGGGGGGGGGTCTCAACCAAATTGAACACTTATGGGAGATTCTGGAGCAGCACCTGGGGCGGTGTTTTTCTTGAGTTCCAGACACTGGTAGAATCTATGCCAAGGCACGTTGAAGCTGTTCTGACCAACGCCCTATTAAAACACTGATGGTTTATACATTATTTTGGAACTTACCTGTATATGTTAAACCTGTGTGTGTGTGCGTGTGCGCGTTGGCCATGATAGGCACCATCTGCTTGTACCTGCGGCAGACTGACAGACCGTGATCATGCAGAACATGTTGTGGCGTGTGTCTCTGTGTTAGACCACCCCTAACAGTTGAGGCAGAAACTCCATACACTCTGGTACACCCTAGTTGTTCTTTCCTGAAGATCAATGTAAACATGCTTCCACACACACCATGCTTCTGGAGCGTATACAGGCGGGTTAGAAGAGCCAGACGGAGAGAGAGAGGACAGACATGTAGCTGTGAACCATAGTTCTAGCCGTGCCTGGGATTGCCTGCCACGTTTTTTAGATCTCGCATGATCTCCACATGCAAAGTGTTCTCCACACCGCTTGAATGCAATTTAGCATATATATATCCAGTAACTAACCAGGATATAGAACACTGTCTGACATTAATACCAGTGCAGAGGACAAGATGAAACCGAGATAGTAGAGATTGTAGGATAATCCGATTAAAAAAATTAAAAAATAAATGCCTTTGTCACCATGGATTAAATCTACTATTACATTACTCAAAATATTCAAGTAGAATTTGAAGGCAACTCTTTACCAAATTGCATTTCAACTCAGATTTGATATGTTCATCAATACTGGGGTCTTTAATGTTTCTTCTATTCCCTCCACCCTTTTGTGTGTGTGTGTGTGTGTGTCTCTCTCTCGGTCTCTGTGTCTGGGTCTCTCTTTCTAAGCATGCACAAGAAGACAGAACTACGGCCTTTCAGATTCTCTTCCTCTTTCTCTATGGTCATTACTTACCCTCTTTAGTCCTACTCTCTCTCTCTGCACACTCATTACTTTTTCAATTTGACCTTCAATGTCTATATGTCCATCTATCCCCTCAATATCTCTCCCTTAATCTGACTGCTCTGTGTTCTGTCCTAGTGTCATACTGCTAATACCTTGTGCCCTACATCATGGGATTGATTGTTATCTAGCACTTGGCCATTTTCCCCTGCAATGTCTCTGTTATATACAATACAAATAAGTGTATATTAGGTGTGCACCAAGGCACTGTTCTCTCCCCACTAGTTTTCTAGCAGCCTCCATGTTCCATTGCTCTCTCCTCCAAACTCTGGCTTTACTTTACAAACACTGCTTACTTTACAGGCTCATTTTACCATTGAGCTAAATATCTTGTGCATAATTATACTACAAACGAAATTGCACAAATAAACACTTCCAAATCCGAAGCGATGCTCAAAATGTTACTCACCCCTCTTAATAGCCCTCTTATAGCTCTGTATAAAAACAATAAGACATTGGTGCAGCTGGCTGCCTTTGTTAAGGGAGGACTCATGACTCGACCTTCGCCTCTCCCGAGCCCGTTGGGGAGTTACAGCAAAGAGACAAGATCGTAATCATGGAAAGGGGGGCGGATTACACACCAAAAAACAAACTAATAATAAGACTAACATGCTGACCAACCACTGCACCCACACTGCTCGCGCGCGTTTAGCGAGCATCTGCGTGGCCAGGCGCTAAAATAGAAATGGGTTCTATTTGTGACGCTCAACGCGCTGCAAATCCGACCTTTCCCATCTCCTCATTGGTTTTTAAGAGCGTTTTCCCAAGTGGGTGATTTGAAAGATGAATTTAGGTCCACACTCCGGTAGGTTGTTGTAAAGTTGGTTGTCAACCGCCATATCGAGTCCACAGAAGTAAAAGAAGCCTGAAGGAAGGAGGAGAGATGACGAGAAACAAATACGGTTTACTGTATTATCTGTGGATTCATTGTCGGGGTAGAGCACCTTGTAAATTTCAGATAAAATAACAACCCAATGTTTATATCCAAGGACAAATTAGCCAGCAGAAGCAAGATAGCTAGCTAAATTGCTGTCAATGTTTAATGGTTTTTGACCTGTCCACCAATTTAATATAATTGGAACAGAGTTTTTGATATTTCAACCTGCGCGTCCTGATCGCTTCTCGTGTGGGTGGACAAAATCAACGTGCACGGGCACGTCCGGTTTGGTCCGCATGTTGCACAACTAAATAAAAACGCTTCATTTGAATAGGTCTT